>NW_013953152.1:203507-211032 GCF_001266775.1 Austrofundulus limnaeus
ATATTACTCTGTTTTTGCCGGTGAACTGGATCTTTGGGGTGAACTAATCTTTGTCGTAACGTGTTTTGGTGTTTGAAAGCCACTGGGACGTCATGTCATCTTCTAAAGAAGAACCATCCAGAGGACCTACTAATTTTTTGTTTTAGATTTTTTCTACGTGGATTACTGAGATGCATCAGGACAGCTTAATGAATGTTTGCTGCTGTGGTGTCTCGCAGCTCACAAGCTTTAATTGCTTTTTGTCCTGAGAAGCTGTGGAGTTTAGTTTGTGACACCAGAGAGAACTCCTCCACGTCCWGTGGTTTCTGTTCCTGTCAGAGTCTGTGGATCAGATCTGTCTCTAAAGGTTAGTTTGTGTTTGYTCATAAAAAGAAACATGTCTCCCTGCAGATTTTCACCTTCGGCTGGAGGGAGGACATTCGAGCCGGAGACCCCATGCACACCAAGAAAGTTTGTTTTGACGCCGTGTCCCACAGCAGCCCCGTCACGCTGTACGACTGCCACGGCATGAAGGGCAACCAGCTGTGGCGCTACAGGAAGGTGAGCTAGCTGCTGCACCGCTCCCACAACTTCCTGCTCCTTTTTCATTTTAAAAACAGATACTGTAAAAAAGAAACATTATTCTGTTTTCATTTTATACTCTAAAAACTGGGAAACAATCCGTCTTTTTATTATTGTTACACTGAAACGTTAACCCGATGCTGTCCTGCTGAAGCTTCTGCAGCTTCCTGTTCCTCATCCTGGAGCTGCTGGAGAAAAGCTTCATGAGCTGAAAGCAGCCGAAGCTGCAGGAAACTGTTTGAATCATCAGTGATAAACTATCAGCTAAGAGCTGGTAAAGAAACGTTAGCTAGTTAGCTCGTGTTTGTTTGTTGCAGCTGCCTGGTTAGCTGGGTATAAAGTAAAATGTTTATTCAGACCATTTAAGGTGGAGCTAGAGAAACAGTTTGTTTAAAAGAAGTTGGCTAATCTAGCTGTATTAATAAATAATACAATCTGCAGTTAGGTAAAGAAATGCTAGCATAGTTAGATAGCATTTATTTATTTACAGGAAGCCGTCTGTTCTTAAAATAATTAAATTCACTCCACCTTAATTCTCTGATAYCTGCAGTGTTAAACTTCCCGTTTGATAAAAATAAAAAGTCTCGTTCGTTGTTTTAAAACTAAATTTGACCCAAAAACAAAATATATATATACTACACGAACCCTTCTCCCTGTTAGATATGCTGTAAAAATGTTTGTCTAAACAAGTCCTTTAATCGTATATCAGCCAAAAAAATTTTTTATCTTGTTTTCAGACTGGTTTACTGAGCAAGAGCACAATATGTTGGATTATTCATCTTGTTAGCCTGAAAAATGTTTTTATTGTGAGATTAATTTAGAAGATTCAGACTCAGATTAAATGAAATAATCTGCTAATAGAATAAGACAATCACAATAGGTAAGAATTTCCAGGCTAACAAGATAARTCTAGCATGTTTTGCTCAGTAAGTCAGTCTGAAAACAAAATAAAAATACTGWGTGGCTGATAAAAGATTAAATGACTTGTTTCGACTGATGTTTTTTACAGTGTAGTTTTCCACCATGGTTCATTTTTGTTGAATAAACAGTGTTTTGTTGAACTTTGTGTAGTTGTGTAGCTCAGACAGGTCAGTGTGAGCTGCTGTCCTCTCCTCCTGCAGGACCAGAGTCTGTATCACCCGGTCAGCAACAGCTGCATCGACAGCAGCCTGAGCGAGCGGCGCCTCTTCATGAACACCTGTGACCCCGCCTCCCCCAGCCAGCGCTGGCACTTTGAGAAGACCAACGCCACCGTGCTGGAGCACTTCAACCGCGGCGCCGGCGAGCGGGCGTAGAGCTGCTGGACCGGGTCGTTTGCTGTTCGCCTGACCCCGAGGTGACAGAAACGGGCCGGGACCCCCCTGAGGGTCTGAAGAGACTTTCAGAGAGGACTCTTTGGTGTCACAGCGGGTCTGTCTCACTTCCTGACTTTCCTCCTCCTCCTCGATCCTGTCGCCTGTTCTGTTGCCTTTTAGCCCCGCCCCCTCTCACTGTGTGCCTCCATCGCCTGCATGACTGCACCTCAGACCAGCCTTTCCATTCGCTACCTTTTTAAATCCCCACGTTTTCCTGGTGCAGTCAGGCTGGACTTCCTGTCTTCATAGAGCAGGGTGACACGTTTTCCTTCAGCTCTGCTGCATCTCGAGCACCTAAATATTCTCACTTTTATCTGAGTTTTTAGTTACTTTATTAGTGACGAAACAATTCAACCTGCAGAAACATTTCGAAGATTTAAAATCAGTACGTCATCTTTTTCCTTCACTCAGTTTTTYTTATTTAAAGATAAAATACCTGTTGTGTTTTGTCATTTAGAGAAAAGCTAAAGCAGTTYGTTAACACTGTGGACTGTACGGACTAACAACCGGACAGCTGTTTGACTTGAATCATACTGAAAAAAAACCGTGTTTGATCATGTGTCCTGCAAATGATTTGGACACGTTCTGCCCCGCCCCTAATTCTGATCTCTGACTGTTAKTTCCTGYTCTCACAGTCTCAGTCTGACTGCACCAGGGTTGTCCTCTGCTGCTTCCCGGGTCAGTCACYGGAGCGACCCGGTCACAGACCGCCCATCGCCGGGTCTGGTCTCCAGCAGCCGAGCTGACGCATCACTCAGGCATGCAGCTGACGCATTGCTAAGAGATGCAGCTGATGCATTGCTAAGAGATGCAGCTGATGCATTGCTAAGAGGTGCAGCTGATGCATTGCTAAGGTGTGCAGCTGACGCATTGCTAAGAGATGCAGCTGATGCATTGCTAAGAGATGCAGCTGATGCATTGCTAAGGCGTGCAGCTAATGCATTGCTAAGAGATGCAGCTGATGCATTGCTAAGAGATGCAGCTGATGCATTGCTAAGAGATGCAGCTGATGCATTGGTAAGAGATGCAGCTGATGCATTGCTAAGAGATGCAGCTGATGCATCACTCAGGCGTGCAGCTGATGCATTGCTAAGGCGTGCAGCTGATGCATTGCTAAGAAATGCAGCTGATGCATTGCTAAGGCATGCAGCTGATGCATTGGTAAGAGATGCAGCTGATGCATTGCTAAGAGATGCAGCTGATCTATTGCTAAGGCATGCAGCTGATGCATTGCTCCGTTGCTCAGATCTGTGGGAGTACTCTGGGTGTGCAGGATAAAACTGTGACTGATGAATGAAATCTTAGTGCCTTGATGTCAGACTGGACATGGACTGTTAGCTGACAGCGTTTGATTCGTCAGATCGTTGCTTTGCTGGAGATTTTCTGTGACTTTAGGCTCAAACATCTTTCAGAAGCGAAGCTGAGATGTCCTGAGCTGCAGGACAGTGAACGCACCGCTGGCTTCTAAAAGGTAAAAAGAGCTAAAAAAAAAAAAAAAAAAGAGGCTGCTCTTGCCAGGATGCTGTTGGGTTGTTCTGTTTCTCTCTGATCACTCCAAAGTGTTTTATTGTGAAAGGGAATCACTGGTGTTCACCTCATCCTCCAGATCCTTTAAGTTTGATTTGTTTCCTGTTTTAATGTCTTGTTTTGTTTTTTTCGGTTGTGGTTCAGCTGAATGTATTTAACATGTTTGACATTGGGCTGTGGGAGGTTCACACGGTTTCTTTCTTTTCTTTTMTTTTGAAAGAAAACTAATATCCAGTTTATTGCTGCTTCAGTCAACAGATTTGTTTAAAACAAACTGATTTTTCTTTGTTTTTCATATCGAGCACTTTTATTTGCRTCACAAATGTTTTGAACAAAAAGTGATGTGGCAACATTTTTCTTTTGTAAATTCCAAACCTCTGGTTGTTAAATAGATTWATTTGAAAAGATGTGATTATTCCACAGTGATTTGTGGATGTAGAGGATAAACAAACAGTTTTCAAACGTTGGATTGAAATGCACTCAGAAATAACTGTTTTCTGTATATTTATTAGTTTTACCCACGTTAAACTTCTGGAGACAGAATCATTTTAATTCTTTTTTAAACCTCCTCCTCCCAGCATCTGTAGCAAATCATTACACAACCTCCTCCGTGCTTCACTGGTAAACTTCATGTGCACTTAGTGACTTATACTAACTTATCTTTTAATACATTTCCATCTTTTTTCAGCCAAAGTTTAAAGAAAATCAGATATTTTCTGGTTGTTTTCACAGAAAATGTTTGTGAAAGTTGTGGAGAAGCTCTTATTTCCACTTCAGCAGCTTAAAACTGTCGGTTCTTCATCTGTAGCTTTGTTTTTACAACATCCTCATGATTCTCATCTCTAATCTTTATTTTTGCAACAGTTTACAACAAAGAAACAATCTGGTTGTTTAATCTTGGTGGAGTTTTTAATAACAGACGATGAGAGGTAATCYAGTTTGAGACGTTTGACCGCTCGGTGTTATTTCCAGGGAGCGTTTTCACTTTTGTTTTCTAATTTAAAAAGGCACATGAGTGCTTCATTCTTACTGTAAAGAGCTGCAATCTTAAGCTGCAGGCAACCCAGCTTTGGTAAATCCAGCGTGCGCTGCTCAGCAGGGCTGCAGAACCAGAAGGTTTACCAGCTGAACAGCTGGATATTTAGCTTAGGTGTTGGTCCGGACCTGAACAGCTTAACACAGGATAAATAATGGATGATGAGCARATGTGTGAAACATGTCTGCTCTGAACCTCGGCAGCTTTAGAGCGGCTGGCTGCAGTTTGAGTTTAGCTCCCACACATCAGCACAGTTTAAAGAAACCAGATGATCTAAAATGAATTAGTTGATTCTTTAACTCTAAAATGCTTCTTAGTTTGAATAATTGGTCCTGAAATAAGTTCTGACCATTTCCTTCATCCATCTGTGAAACATGAAACTCTGATTTTCACAGTGATGCTTTACATTTAGAACCAGGGATGTTGTCTAAAACTGAATGAAAACCAAAAGCATTGATTTACACACCTCATTTCTTATTCACAGTGGAACATTCAGATGTTTAAACTAAACTTTAAACCTAAATAAGTTGAAGATCTGTTCAGAGGTCAAATAAATCTCAATTTAAAGAGGGAGGGGGTTGAAAATAGACTCTTTGAGCTTTATATGATGTTAAAAAGTCATTCCCTCATGTTGGTTGGACTCGTTCATGTTGGAGGAATCCTTGATTCTCTCATAGCCATGTGGAGGTGCCTAAATCCTTGTTGGTACAAAGCTCCGCCTATTTACACAAAGCTCCTCCCTGGAGCTCTTGATGGGTCTTGGAGAGGAGACAATGTCTCCTTCTTGGTTTGGAGGCATGGACCAGACTTACAGCCACCTGGGGTGGCCTGTGTGGCCAAGTCCGGCGTGTCTCCTCCAGGAGACAGGGGCGGGAGCCTTTAGCTYGGCCTCTAGCTGCCTTCCTTCCRGTGGTCRCTCCCTTYRTGAACCCYGACCTCTGGATCAGCGCAGTAGCTCAGGACGCCTCCAGCAGCCGGTCACCACCGTTAATGGCAGCCGCTCCCTCTTAGGATCTGTATTTCTTACAGTGACCGAGATAATGTTCAGTGACCTGGACAGCAGGTCTCAAGGGAACTGTTAAAGGGAGTTTTCCTATCTCCCCAGGCTAATAACAGTTAAAAATGAACTTATTATTAAGTTGTGACCTCTTACCATTACCTTTTGGCTTCAAAGTAAACACACTCATTAATATATTAACATCTTGTTGCTTTGAAGTAACAACACACTCATGTAATCAGAGAAAAACTTTAAAAACCATTGTCCAGTCGTGGAATTGTCTTTATGATGCTGTAAGCAGTTTAATAGAAATTTGCAAGAAAAGCCACATTTGATTATACAGATTAAAAATATTGAACAATAATTGATGGTGATAAAAATAAAAAGATCTAAGGCGCTGACCTAACCTTGTGACTAAGGCAGTGTGGCATTTTCTATTAATTTGGACGGCAAGGAATTTGGAGTTGAGTTGTATTTACCTCCATGAAAAGCAGCAGACTGTTGCCAGAGAGAACTTCTCAAAGCTGGGTTGTTTAATCTGGTCTTTGGCCTGTAGGTTGCTGGAGAGCAGTGGGGCAGCTTATCCCAGCTGAGATGTCTCTTGGATCTGGTGCTCTGCTTCGTAGGCTGTCCTTGCCCTTGCTGCCTCTTCTCCAGATGGGACCAGAAGATGACTTACTGCTGAAACTGCTCCCTTTTTATACTGATTTTGGGCCATCTTACCCCCCTTCCTGCCATCCTGTGATAGGCTGGGGTTTTCCACCACTGGACTTTTTGTGTACTTTCCAGAGTGAAGTAATTTTGCTGATYCTTGTAATAGGACTCTCAGGGACTTTCCGTGGTGAGGTAAACCACCTTGTTTCCACCACAGGGCCTCTGAGACTTTCCAGACAAAAACCCCACTTCTCCTTTTTCTATTGTTCTTCTGTTTTGCAGAAGTACAGTCTGTCCTTTTTACCATCCAAATGTAGCACACACACCCTTTCTTCATTTTAAGACGTACAACAGCACTTTTCTTAAATCACCATCTTACATTAAAACACATTAATTAGTACATTAGTCACAGTACATTAGTTAAATCACACTTTGCAATAAGCATATAATCATCACACTTGTTATTTATTTGCCAGCATTAAAATCAATCAAAATTAATACTTATYACTCCTTATTACTCCTTCACTTTCTTCTTCCTGCTTTTCTCTTCTCTCGGGCCCATTATTCCTGCATCTCAGTCTCTCTTATGACCACTCCTCCTCTCTGTTGGGGGTCAAAGGCGGGCTCCGCTGGCCTGTTTCCAATCCTTGTAATGGTTGGCGCAGCAAGGTTTCTTGACATGAGAACAAATGTTTCTAATCCGAAAGGTCTATGTGAGTTTTAATGTGTACATTTTGTATCTGAAGAAAAAATCTCCAATATTTTTTCTACTGACGTCGCAGCTGTAAAGGTGTATTTAGATATTTAACAAACTGTGCAATCAAACTGGAAATGTATCATATTTTTTGCTGAAATTGTAAAATAATAAAGTTTCTATATTTGGATGAAAATCTGTTTCCAAAATGATTTATTTAAAAAAACTGCATTGTTATGAGGAATGTGTATCACCCGCCAACTTTTAGACAGAAATCATAAAGACTCAACAAAAGGTTCACAAACAGCTTCAACTCTGTCAGTCTTACAGAGTCAGTTTAAATTTGGTAGGAAGCTATGGAGGAGCAAAACTGACATTTACTTACTTGTACATGTATTTTAGTCTGCAAAAATAATTATATTTAATCATTCAATGGATTTTCCCACATATCTTTATTTCCATGTTTTTTTTTCATTTCTTTGTCCTAGTTTTACTTTACATTAAACATTTCTGCCTCATTATGTAAATAAGGTGGGTGGAGCTTCTTGGGCCAGCTCCTCTCCTATTGGTCAACAGACGAGAAGGAGCAGGATCCATGTGCAGATCTACTGTGCTGCTGCTGCCTTAGTTTAGTGTATGTTTAAAGTTTAGTTAAAAACAAAAACAAGGAGGGAAACATTTACCTTTGTCTTTATTTTTAA
>NW_013953152.1:212032-213397 GCF_001266775.1 Austrofundulus limnaeus
TTACTTGTACATGTATTTTAGTCTGCAAAAATAATTATATTTAATCATTCTATAGATTTTCCCACATACCTTTATTTCCATTTTTTTTACATTTCTCTGTCCTAGTTTTACTTTACGATAAGCATTTCTGCCTTATTATGTAAATAAGGTGGGTGGAGCTTCTTGGGTCAGCTAGTGTACGTTTAAAGTTTAGTTAAAAACAAAAACAGGGAGGGAAACATTTACCTTTGTCTTTATTTTTAAAWTATGTAAAACGATGAGCTAAAATATATCATTTATTGGAACTAAGCTGGAAAAATAAATATGAAGGTCAATTAAATGTTAAAACGTGAGGTAATTTAATTGGTCCATTTGTAGTGTTTTTTATTTATTGCTCCATATATCTCTGCTTTTWTTTGTAATTATGTCACGTTCGTCCCTCCATAGGAAGCAGGAGATTCTCAACAAAAGTTCCATTTCTGTTCTTGTTTTGCGACAMAAAGTAAAGCTGCCACAGCAGCAGGTTTATAAACTCTTTTAAAGTCTTCACATAAGATGAAACGTCTTTATTATGGGAGCAGATTGTTGTTCTGTCGGTCCCATCAGTGACTGCAGCAGCAGGTGGTCCAGGCTGCAGCTCATCYCTGCCGCCATCTTCTTTCCTAAATAAGTCTGCTGCCTGAAGCTTTCTAATTTCCTCCTCTTGTCACTTCGTGTTGCACGTTTTGTATCACTTTAACCGTCTGATGGTGCAAAAACACAAACATTAATCCCATCATCATGTGTCCCCTGGCAGCGCAGGAGGAACTRCTGCTTCCTCACATTTCTTCTCTGTCTGACTGATTATTGCTTTTACACTTTGTGCAGGTTGGTTTTATATCCTCGCTGGTATTGTGCTGTTTCAGTAAACACAGCAGTGAGGCAGTAAAGTCCTAATTAAACCTTGTTTTTTATTCTTTTATTGCATTAATATTGTGGTTTGACAATAGCCGGTGGGAACGAAGCAGACTAATCAGCAGAGGTTATATTTCTGCTCACATTAATGTTTTCTCTATTCATTTTTTAGTCCTATTTAATTACCAAATAATCAGCATTCCCTCAGACTCATGAGCTGGAACTGGGACACAGATCAGGCTGTTCCATTAGCACAGAGCTCCATTAAAGATCCACATTAACTTGCTTTATTAGGCTCTGCACCATCATAAAAAGAAGACGCTTCGATCACTTCCTGTAATTCTCTCTCTTTGTGCCTCTGCAGACCAGCAGAAAGGGGGCGGGGTTTAACTACTTCAGCTGAAAGTGAGGTTTGGGAACAGGAAGGGTCTCTCCACTGGTCCAAGTCTGGACCATCAGAGTTTCAGGACCAGCATTATGGAGGACCAATAC
>NW_013953152.1:214397-222972 GCF_001266775.1 Austrofundulus limnaeus
ACCCCATGCTTTATCATTTAATTGGCGCTTATATTTATTCTTCCAGCTTAGTTCCAATAAATTATATTTTCTTTTACTTGTACATGCATTTGTGTGACTTAAATGGTTATATTAAACTATTTTTTAAATAATTTTTTCCACACATTTTTATTTCCATGTGTTTTTACATTTCTCTGTCTCCCGATTTTACTTTCCCTTATGCATTTCTGCCTCATTATGTAAATAAAGTGAGCAGGCCTTAAAGTTTGTTTTAAAACAAAGACACAGGTCAGTGTTTTCCTCCTTTATTTTAAACTAAACTTTAAACTTGAATCTGAGGCAGCAGCACAGTAGATCTGCACATGGATCCTGCTACTTCCTGTCTGTTGACCAATAGGAGAGGAGCTGACCCAAGAAGCTCCACCCACCTTATTTGCATAATGGGGCAGAAATGTATAAGGTCAAGTAAAAACAGGAGACAGAGAAATATAAAAGGGAAATAAAAACACTTAAGAAAATTTATTTTAAAAATTAACTAATCATTTTTAAAATGCAATGCAGGTACAAGTAAAAATACAAAATATATATTTTAAAAACAATAAATGTGCTAATATACTGTATATAATCTATTGGAACCAAGCTTGAAAAATAAATATGAAGGTATAAAACATTAGGGTAAAGTTTACCTTTATTTATTCATTTGTCCATCTYTACATTTCTGCTTTTATTTCTGACTATGTCASTTTCGGTCCTCCATACATCTGGTCCAGCTCAGACCATGTGTCTCCAGGAGMTGAAGAGCTTTGTCTTCTTTTCTGAGGAGCTTTTTTTTGGTTCATCTTGTTAAAATTCAGTGAGGTTCTCCCTTAATGTGAGCTGAAATCAGCCGAATGGTTTCTTTCTGTGGGAGGTTCTCGAGGAGATCAACAGATCAGAGATCCTGGWTCCAAACTGAAAGGATCTTCCTCTGACGGCTGACCTGTAACGTTTCAAACCATTTGTTGTTTTGAGTAAATGTGAAGGCTGAGGTTTTCTGCAGGGATCTCTGCTGCAGTTTGAGCAGCTTCAGGTGAAAACCGTCAAGGAAAGTGAGTTTTATCCGGTGGCATTGATTGAACAAAGGTCAGAGCATTTATTTATAGAATCATTACTCGGTGTGAAATACTGATGCTGGATTGATTTTATTCTTTCTGCTGCCTCTGATTGATGAATGGCCTCCTTTGTGCTGCTCACTCTCTGGCCGTGGCGTCGGCGCTCACTCAGGGAGACAAAGAGGATTCTCCTCTTCTTCTGCATTGATTATTCTGCAGCTTTGTAAGAAATGACAACAACATTCATCACCGCTTCACTCCCTCCAAGGATTTGTGGACATTTTTATTTATTTATWTAGTGTGATTCCTAAAATRTCKGAYTTCATGGCAGCTTTTTCCAAAAAATAAAATAACATTAAATGCAATAATTGTTTACCTTCCACAGAAAACTCAGAGTTGTCAGAGCTCATTCATGCTTCCTGCTCTGCAACCGGACAATGAAGCTGTTTTTATTAGTAATTATTTCTCTCATGAACTCACTGCATCACACCTTCGCAGCTGTGAGTGTTAATAAAACAATCAACAGACGAGTGCTGGCCCTCAGTGGACATTAACGTGTGTCGGCCATCTTGGACATTGCTAACTTTTAAAATCCAGCTTCTGGTTGATCGTCACCACAGGTCTATAAAATAAAAGTAAAAATACCTTAAAAGAAAACAACACTGGTAAAAATAAATGTCACTGATGAGAAAAGTAAAAGTCATAAAACTGTTCACAAAAATCGAGAAAATAAAATTACTTTTACACACTTTCTAAGAAATAACCTTTGTTGCACTGGTGGGCTAAAACGGTGCGGTTTCTGCCTTTAAATGTTACCAGACACTACTGGGGGCTTTTATTTTGAAAACTAGGGTGTCAGACAACTTCCTTTGACTCTTCAGTTTGACACACTTACCAAAACTTAAAAATGTGGAAATTGCAGGGGTGACTGTTAATGGGTTAACCAAACTGGTTCCACTAAACCAAGTTAAGTAAATTGAGACAATAAACTTTACTTTTAAAGAAATACGTTGCTTCATATTTATTCTACTAGTGGAACCAGTTGACTCAACACTTCATTTTGTTAGAGTGCAGAAAGAACTCTCAGGATGAGTTCAGACAGATTTGATTTTATAACAAGTAACTAGGTATTACATTTTAAAGGAAAAAAGTAAAAATATTTTTAGGTTTAAAATGTAACAAAATAAAAGTAAAGGTAACGATTTAAAAAAAAGTACAAATCCTCAAAACAATGACTTGATTAGTGCAACAAAGTGTATTTAGTTACTGTAAACCTCTGGCCTCACAGGGTAGCAGAACCAGCACGATGTTCTGTGGTCCTCCCAGTCGAGTTTGATGCTGTTTTCCTGAATTTATTTAAGTTTAAACACAGCTAAACTCATGTAGCACTGCTACGAGAGACATGGTCATGTGACTCGTGTTCTAAAAATAGCCTGAGTGAAGGCCCCCATGCAAAGCAAGGATCAGATGAGCTGCAGGGAATAAAGAGTCGATCAAAACTAAAGACAGGAACTAAAACAAGTGACATGTCTGAAGTGTGGTTCATTGATGGGATCAGGAAGTGTGTGTTGCCTCAGGAGAGCTCCTCATCTGGCAGCAGCAGCAGGATCCCCTGGCTAAACACGTCCAACATTTAATCCACTGGGATGTGAGCTTTCATCTGTTGTCTGTCAGAGCTGGGAGATTATTTCAAGCTATTAAAGACCAGAAATTATAATAATAAAAAAAACATGTGAAATTAATTCAGTTACAACAGAACTTAAAGTTTTACAGAAGTTTTGATCCACCTGTCATCACTAAATAAATCTTTAAAAGTTGATTCACCACCAAGGACACGGCGTTCACCTGCTGCCTAATATTTTCTGCCAAGTCCCATTTAAACCAGATAAGATCTGTTTTGACTCGTCAGGAGTAATAAAATCAGAGGCTGGAAATTTCTGCTGACTTTAAATTTCACACTTAGTCCTAATCTTACAAATCTGTGATAAGACTGAGTTGTGTGGAAGCTTTGAGGGGAAGATGAATGGATAAGACAGTGTGGAGGTAAAAATAAACGTGAGGACGTGTTGGACTGCTGAGCAGAACCAATCAGAACAATCCGGACTGTTTCAGTTAAACAGGAAGTTTTTACAGAGGATGAAGGAAAGAAAACTGAGTTTAAACCAACTAAAAACAACCACTCTATTAAACGACTTTAACATAAATATTAGAAAAATCACATCATCCAGAAAACGTTGAAGCATAAATCCTGACTTCTTTTTCTTTAATTAGTTTTTCATGTTTCAAACAGATTAATCATGAGGGCAAAAAAAACTAAATAAAAATAGCAAACTGAGTTTATTTTATTGGCAGCAGAAGAGAAAAGAAAATAAGGTTTAATTAAAGACCGTTTATGGAAGACGTTCACCTCTGTAATCCATCTGAGTGGTGTCACGTCATGAGCCACAGAATCAAAGAAATGATACCCTGGTCCTGGTCCTGGTCCCAGTCCGTTCCGGAGGGCAAGAATCCTGTGTGTTTCATATATTTGGGCCAAAATTAAAACTGTTGCACAACCAGCAGTTGCTACATCCAGAGACTAGCGTGGATAAACTGGTGTTAGATTTGGAGAGGCCACAGACTAGCATGCCGTCAAAAAAGTTCTTGTTTAATAAAGTGAGAGGGTCCCAGCTGCGGACCGCAGACTGGGGCGGGGTTGGACGTCTGACTCCGCCCTCAACTCTAAAATTAACCACTCCTGATTTTAACGCCACGTCCCGACAAGCCGTAACCACGCCCCTTTGAATGTCCGACCCCGCCCCATTCTGCGGTCCAGTGCCGGGGTACTTGAATAAAGTAGATGAGCAGCATAGATAGTTGCTAGCCTCTCTGATGCTAACGCCAGCTTATACATGCTAGTTGCTAGCCTCTCTGATGCTAACACAAATGAATAGTCTCTTCTCATGTGTCAGCTCTGTTAGCGGTGCCGGCCTATCATTAATCAGATCAATATCTGGATTAGGAACAGATWTAACCTCCTGCTACAAGGATGTAGCAACCACTGGCTGTGCAATAATCTTAATTTTGGCCCTCACACCACACCGTAGTTTAGAGGTTTCTCTGCTGCAGCACACCTGACCTGATTGAGAGTTTCTGCAGAACCTTGTGAACATGTYCCACAGATAAATCTGAGTTTAGTGTGTTTCATCCTCAGGAGCTGCTCRGGTCACAGAACAGAAGAAGACCCTCAGCTTCTCCGTTCCTTTTTTTTTTTTTCATTTTTATTCCTGTAAGTGCAAACCACTGTCATCACCATGGCAACGACATGCAGCAGCTACAGTGAAACTGGCTGGAGTGCATTTTTGAATTTGTGTTTGTCTTTTCCAATCTGAGAAGAAATGAAGCATAAAAACTACAAACGGAGCCAGCTGTGAGCAGGATCTCCTGTCGTCGTCCTGAAACAACAGAAGCAGATTTTATTGTAATGGAAACGTTACAGATGATTGTTTTAATGAGGTCATCAGATTCATGTTGTAGCTGCAGGTTTAATGTGACGCTGGGAGTCAGGCTGATGCTGCAGATCTGCAGTTAACTTGATTATCTGAGGCCAGCTGGGAGGTAAATAAGAGACGGCTTCAGATGTGTGATGTGGACAATAAAAGCTTTCTGAGGCTCTGCTTCAAACTGAGCAGAAAGCAGCAGCTCGTCCCTCATTTAACACCTTGTTTCCTGCTTCCTCACAACAAATAAGAGCTGTAGAAGCTCGGCTGTTCTCTGTGATGATGGTCAGCTCTGAGCTGCTCCTGACCTCAGCTGACCTCAGCTGAGTGAAGCTGAGGCTGCTTTGCTTTAAGCCAAACTCAAACATCCCTCATTCTGATTGTGCTGTTTTACACAGAAACATGTTTTAATCCTGAGATTAGTTTGATTCAGATTATTATAGACTTCATGGTTAGATCCAACAATATGTAAAAAACATGTTTTTTATAACAATTCAAATCATTTAAAAACTTAAAACCAACATCTGAGTGTTCATCCATCCATCCATCATCCATCCATCCATCATCCATCCATCCATCCCTTGTGATGTGTTTTTACTGACTGTTGAAGGCCTGAGAGAGGCAGCGAGGTGAAAATGATGGAAAAAAGGATTTGTTCTTCATGACCTGAGAAGTAAAGGAAAATGTAGAATCTCCTGGTTTTATATTGATTAAGTTAAAACGTTTTTGTTTTGCTTCACCCAAAGACAACCGTTCAGTRGTCAGAAGAGAAAAGTGAAAGTCTTCATCGTCTGATGGAGCCACGTGACCCTYTGTTGTCTCTGAAGCTTCAAAGTTTTCATGTTTTTGTTTAAACCGTAGAAAGCCAAACTGACTGCAGAAGCTTTCCTAAATCAAACCCTAATAGGTTGAGAAATAAACTATCACACAAAGGAGAATTAGAATAAACTTCACTCACAACACATTTTCTTTTCTCTGCTTTGTTTTTTTTTTCTCTTCTGGTTTTGCATGAAATCTTATGGATGTGATCATGGCCCCAGCTGGAGAAAAAAAGAGTCTGAGAATGATAATCAGAACACAGCGGCGGGCGTCTGATTGGTTTGATATTCAGCTTGAATCACAGAGAATGAGAAATTCATTATTTATACATTTCATTCTTTCCTTTGTAGTCATGGCCTCAGAAACTCTGAACTTTGGGAGTTGTGTAATTAACTAATTTCCAGGCTGAGCTGTGTGTGTGTGTGTGTGTGTGAGATGGAAATCAAAGACGAATACCAAATGTCTCCACATGATTTGATGAGTTCGCCTCATAAGCAGGAAGATGCAGTTGATTTAAAAACAAAAAGAAAAAAGGTTGAAAACACGTTGCTGTCACATGTGGAAATGTTTTTTTGGATTTAAGACGTATTTTAGCTTCTATGGTACAGAGAGATGCCTTAAACATATCCATAAAGGGCTTTTATACTGAAAAAAGTACTTTAAAATGAAGACTTTTATCTCAGTTTTTCACTTTTTCACATGCTAAATGTTCTTTGAACTTAAAATAAAATGTTTTAGAATGCTCTCTCATGTTTGTGCAGGGGCAATGCTAAACTAATCAGATGGGGTGGCCAGGCCATTAAAAATAAAAAGCACTCAGGATGTGAAAATTCAAGATGGCCACTACAGCTAATCCCAAATGTGTTCAGATATGTTCAGGTGTGTTCAGTCCTCAGAGACTCYACAATCCTGAACTTTGTGAAATCTTTCAGTTTTATGTAAATGAYGTTTCTGTTGATTGTTTGACAAACTCTAACCCTTTTGACACAGTGGGAAAAAGGAAACTGAAGCTTTATTGGACTGAAATTTCAATCTTCAGAGCTTTGATTCCCTCTGTGTTTTTGTGACCTTTGCTGAAGCAGGTGAGCAGTGCTCCTACTTGTGTAATTAATTTTTCATGTTTGTCCATGTGTGCTGCTGTGGGTTTTTTATTTTCGAGATGTGTTTTTCTTTGCAGCTTGGATCGGCTGTGTTCTGATAAAAAGCCCATCTGCCTCCTCGGTTCTGCCATATGGAGCCAGACCAAGGCTGCTCCTGGTCAGAGAGATTAGAGAATGAARCACAGATAAATGGAGACGCTCGAACAGTACCGACACAAAACCCAACAACAGGACTGAAAGGTGGGAAACTGGGACAAAACAGAAGGATTTAAATAAAAACAGGGTTCAGGAGGAGAAGAGTCAACTTATGTCTAATGCTCCAARGAGTTTAAACAAAGTTTTATTAAATGTTTAGTTTTAGTGAGAAATAAAGCTTCACCAACTAACAGTAAACCTGAAACTGGTGGAGGTTAAACATTAGCTTTTCTCATTTCAGGTCATTTAAATTCAATTTTCAGTAGTTAGAGACAAGAAACAGGCAGTTATTTATATTMCAATTACTGTGTCATATGATACATTACCATTAGGGTTGGGCAGTGTTTGAATKTGGACAATTCTGATTCCTTGTTTCGAATCCTGATGCTAATGAAGCGGGCGGCTGTGGTGGGGTGGTTATTCATCCCATAACTCAGTGAACTCAAACCAGGGGTACATGTACCCCTTGGGGTATGTGAGCATATTACGGGGTATGTGGAAAAATTTCCCAAGTGTGTTAAATAATAAATAAAAGTAGGATTGAGGTTTGTAGGGCCCTACGATTTCCGCAATGCATAAATTGCAGATGGAATCATGGAAGTAAYACAAAATGKAATCCAGTATAAAATGTGGAATCTCGTGGAATTTACTCATTTGGGTGAGTTTCTGACGTATTTTGGATGYTGCTGCCTCCTTCACCTGCCATTAYCTGGTTTATTTATTCAATTACTTATTCACTTTCAAKGCACCATTTTTATATTTCTGTTTAATCTGAGTTGAAAAACAAATAGAATGCTTGTGAATTAAACATTCTAGGGGGTTCAGTATATAATTTCATTTAATAATCAGATGTAGAACATTATAGTTTTGTTGAATCATCATTACGTTTGACTGAAGAGGTACTAGTGGTATGACAAAAAGTCTAAAAATGTTGGGAACCAGAGGGCTAAAGTCCTGGAACATTCAAACACTTTGAGGAACTTGGACAGTTCCTTCAGTCCTTCACTCTGTCTAAAGTCCTGAAATATTCCAGCACTTTCAAGACCTTGGACAGTTCAGTCAGGACATTAAACTGTCCAAGGTCCTGAAAGATTTCAGTACTTTTAGGATCTTGGACAGTTCCTTCAGTCCTTCACACTGTCTAAACTCCTGAAACATTCCAGCACTTTCAGGACCTTGGACAGTTCCTTCAGTCCTTCACACTGTCTAAAGTCCTGAAACATTTCAGCACTTTCAGGACCTTGGACAGTTCCTCCAGTCCTTTACTCTGTCTAAAGTCCTGAAACATTTCAGCACTTTCAGGACCTTTGACAGTTCCTTCAGTCCTTCACACTGTCTAAAGTCATGAAACATTCCAGCACTTTCAGGACCTTGGACAGTTCCTTCAGTCCTTTACACTGTCTAAAGTCCTGAAACATTTCAGCACTTTTAGGACCTTGGAAAGTTCCTTCAGTTCTTCACACTGTCTTAAGTCTTGAAACATTCCAGCACTTTCAGGACCTTGGACAGTCCCTTCAGTCCTTCACACTGTGCAAGATCCTGAAACATTTCAGCACTTTCAGGACCGTGGAAAGTTCCTTCAGTCGTTCACACTGTCCATGGTCTTGAAACTTCCAGCACTTTCAGGACCTTGGACAGTTCCTTCAGTCCTTCACACTGTCTAAAGTCCTGAAACATTCCAGCACTTTTAGGACCTTGGATAGTTCCTTCAGTCCTTTACTCTGTCTAAAGTCATGAAACATTTCAGCACATTCAGGACCTTGGACAGTTCCTTCAACCCTTCACACTGTCTAAAGTCCGGAAACATTTTATCTTTTTCAGGATGTTGGAAACTTCCTTCAGTCCTTCACACTGTCTAAAGTCCTGAAACATTCCAGCACTTTCAGGACCTTGGACAGTTCCTTCAGTCCTT
>NW_013953152.1:224317-224862 GCF_001266775.1 Austrofundulus limnaeus
GTCTTAAATCCTGAAACATTTTATCACTTTCAGGTCCTTGGACAGTTCCTGCAGTCCTTCACACTATTCAAGGTCCTGAAACATTTCAGCACTTTCAGAACCTTTGAAAGTTCCTTCATTCCTTCACATTGTCCAAGGTCCTGAAACATTCCAGCACTTTCAGGACCTTGGACAGTTCCTTCAGTCCTTCACACTGCCCAAGGTCCTGAAACATTTCAGCACTTTCAGGACCTTAGACAGTTCCTTCAGTCCTTCACACTGTCTAAAGTCCTGAAACTTTTTATCACTTTCAGCACCTTGGACAGTTCCTTCAGTCCTTCACACTGTGCAAGGTCCTGAAACGTTTCAGCACTTTCAGGACCTTTGAAAGTTCCTTCATTCCTTCACACTGTCCAAGATCCTGAAACAATCCAGCACTTTCAGGACCTTGGACAGTTCCTTCAGTCCTTCACGCTGTGCAAGGTCCTGAAACATTTCAGCACTTTCAGGACCTTGGACACTTCCTTCAGTTTTTCACACTGTCTTAAGTCCTGAAACATTTTATC
>NW_013953152.1:225707-226333 GCF_001266775.1 Austrofundulus limnaeus
GACAGTTCCTTCAGTCCTTCACACTGTCTAAAGTCCTGAAACAATTCAGCACTTCCAGGACCTTGGACAGTTCCTTCAGTCCTTCACACTGCCCAAGGGCCTGAAACATTCCAGCACTTTCAGGACCTTGGACAGTTCCTTTAGTCCTTCTCACTGTCTAAAGTCCTGAAACAATTCAGCACTTCCAGGACCTTCGACAGTTCCTTCAGTCCTTCACACTGCCCAAGGGCCTGAAACATTTCAGCACTTTCAGCACCTTGGACAGTTCTTTCAGTCCTTCACACCGTCCAAGTTCCTGAAAAATTTCAGCACTTTCAGGAACATGGACAGTTCCTTTAGCCCTTCAAACAGTCTAAAGTCCTAAAACATTTCAGTACTTCCAGGACCTTGGACAGTTCCTACAGTCCTTCACTCTGTCTAAAGTCCTGAAACATTTCAGCACTTCCAGAATCTTGGACAGTTCCTTCAGTCCTTCACACTGTGCAAGGTCCTGAAACATTTCAGCGCTTTCAGGAACTTGGACAGTTCCTTCAGTCATTTACTCTGTCTAAAGTCCTGAAACATTTCAGCACTTTCAGGACCTTGGACAGTTCCTTCAGTCATTTACTCTGTCTAAAGTCCTGAAA
>NW_013953152.1:227327-227635 GCF_001266775.1 Austrofundulus limnaeus
GTCTAAAGTCCTGAAACAATTCAGCACTTCCAGGACCTTGGACAGTTCCTTCAGTCCTTCACACTGCCCAAGGGCCTGAAACATTCCAGCACTTTCAGGACCTTGGACAGTTCCTTTAGTCCTTCTCACTGTCTAAAGTCCTGAAACAATTCAGCACTTCCAGGACCTTGGACAGTTCCTTCAGTCCTTCACACTCCCCAAGGGCCTGAAACATTTCAGCACTTTCAGCACCTTGGACAGTTCTTTCAGTCCTTCACACTGTCCAAGTTCCTGAAAAATTTCAGCGCTTTCAGGAACATGGACAGTTC
>NW_013953152.1:231189-231502 GCF_001266775.1 Austrofundulus limnaeus
CTTGGACAGTTCCTTCAGTCATTTACTCTGTCTAAAGTCCTGAAACATTTCAGCACTTTCAGGACCTTGGACAGTTCCTTCAGTCCTGCACACTGTCTAAAGTCCTGAAACATTTCAGCACTTTCAGGACCTTGGACAGTTCCTTCTGTCCTTTGCACTGTCCAAAGTCCTGAAACATTTCAGCACATTGAGGACCTTGGACAGTTCCTTCAACCCTTCACACCGTCTAAAGTCCTGAAACATTTTATCTTTTTCAGGACGTTGGAAAGTTCCTTCAGTCCTTCACACTGTCTAAACTCCTGAAACATTCCAG
>NW_013953152.1:232502-232724 GCF_001266775.1 Austrofundulus limnaeus
CCTTCACACTGTCTAAAGTTCTGAAACATTCCAGCACTTTCAGGACATTCGACAGTTCCTTCAGTCCTTCACACTGTCTAAAGTCCTGAAACAATTCAGCACTTCCAGGACCTTTGACAGTTCCTTCAGTCCTTCACACTGCCCAAGGGCCTGAAACATTTCAGCACTTTCAGCACCTTGGACAGTTCCTTCAGTCCTTCACACTGCCCAAGGGCCTGAAAC
>NW_013953153.1:0-6823 GCF_001266775.1 Austrofundulus limnaeus
GCGCTTTGGGGGTCCGGAGGGACTTGAAAAGCACTCTATAAGTTCAGTACCATTTACCATATACTGTATATACCCAATAATGTTAAACTTTCGTGTCATTTTTTAATTTTTGTTTTGAGTGATTACTTTTCTGCTTCTTTCTGTGTCATAATCAATGTTTACCCATTCCGCATAACACATTTTAAATCATTMAACTTCAGCAGAATTCTTTGCCAGCCCCAGTTGTTGCATTTACCTTCAGCAGAAATCACTTCAGCTCATTATTCAGCACTGAATAAAGATTTCATGACAGCTGTTTCTGTCAAATCTGATCTAATGTTTCTGGTATTGTCACTCTCCCATTCTTGCAGTTTGTTCTGTTTCTGATGCAACAAATTTCAGCAGTAAGAAGAATATAAATAGCCTGTTSCCTGATAATGTAAATATTTCTCAGATAAGAATCTCTGCCCCACCGTCTGCTGCCTTATGGATCTGTTTCTCCAGCGGTATTGTCGACACATAAGAAGAGAGCAAAGGAGGAGAATGAGAGTACAGAAGTGGAAAGAGGGAATTAGGCAGGAGATTGGTTTGAGGGACGAGCAGTTAAACCGTCTGGTCTCGCCTATCAACTCCTCCACTTATGGTGCACTTTCAGAGAGTTCTCTGTTTGGTGAACTAAGACTTTGAAAAGCTTTACGAAAGAACATCACTTTGTTGTATTTTCATCATTTCCACTTGTCTACTTTTTTGTGATTTGCCTTTCAAGGTGATTCAGTTGTCTTCTTAAGATTTAGGAAAAATATTTTACTTTACCGATTGTCGGGTTGGGTCTTTAAGTCCTTTCAATCAAAAGCATGGAGGGGAAATGTTGTGAATGTGTTTTGTAAACTGTATGTCACCCACTGTGAGAGAACTGTGTGTTGCAGTGGAGTGTAAGCRTTATTTCCACCAGCTGTTTGTGATTTGATTTTTCTCCTTCTTAGGTAAAGGACCCGAGACGCTGTTCGCGGGCCAGAAGCTGAATGACAACGAGTGGCACATGGTGAAAGTGGTGCGAAGAGGCAAGAATCTGCAGCTGTCTGTGGATAATGTCACAGTGGAAGGTGAGTTTTGAGATGTTTGCTTTGTTATAATCAGGGGCAGCTGATGGTAACAATGGCTGGTTGGRCTGCCATAAAAAATACTATTGATTATTTTCACAGTGGAAACACTGCATGTTGGGCAACTGTGGTGTAGTGGTAGGGCAGCCGACTTGGGACCAGAAAGTCACAGGTGCAACTCCCTGCCRTACCCTTGAGCAAGCCACCTAACCCCCAACTGTTCCCCTGGTGCTTAAATAGCTGCCCACTGATCCACTTGGGTGCTTCTCAGGTGTGATGGGTCAAATGCAGRGTACTGTATGGGAAYATGGATTGATGACAAAATACATTTACATGTGAGATCCAATAAATACACTTAAAAAAAMCCGAAACCACAATGACACTAACAACAAAAGTAGCAAGAAAGCTTCACACAAATGTTCTGTAATATGTGCTTTATGTGTCAGTATTGCAATAGACCGATCACAACTGCTCTGCAACACATCACACCAAMCTTCTTGACGCCATTGTTAAGTCAATGCAATGTAATAACCACTATGATAGSAAATGTTACGAAGCTAAATAAAATGAGATGTATGTTAGCAGTATATACCATATTTGAAGAGACGCTCATTCTTGGATGCAAAAAAGTTGATTCCTGACTTTTAATGTCTGTTGTTTTTGAGAAAGAGTAAACCACTCATGTAATGTGGTCAGTCTGTCCTGACCCAATTTACATCTGAGAAATACTTCCTCTTCAGTGTAGTGAACCTTTCTAACTCTGCCAATCTCATAGWGGGGTTATGTTGGTTTCTGTTAATGTTGAGGTTGAAAAATGGTTTCCATTCATAATTCTCAATCAAAACCCCTCTAAAGCTACAACCCCAATTTCAATGAGTTGGGACTTTGTGTAAAACATAAAAAAACAAATATCAAATCCTTCTTAACCTAYAYTCAATTGAATACAGTACAAARACATGATGTTTAATGTTCAAACAGATAAACTTTATTGGTTTACTCAGTCAAAGATTTACTGAACTCCAGGTAGCCTGATACATTGAGCAGCCTTGGTACCATCGGCATWTCAATGCTCAGCACAGACATGCATTTTTGTAGTATCTMTGATTTTGTTTGGTTGTGTAAAGACCAACAAACTAGACAAAAGATTTCAAGCAAAACTATAAAAGTTTGCTGTTACCTATACATTTTTTCACACTGTATGCAGTATTTTATAGTTGTTATACAGTATACGCCTGAAACATAACAAAGCAGGACTATGTTTGGCTAACAAATAATCCTTGGTCTAACCGGGACTAAGGCCATTGTCTTCTTTGTCATACTCCATGTTCWATGATTGTTTAGTAAGTACTAACTACTGATAATTATTTCATAGAAAACCACTTCAAAGTTGACTGTACTATTCTCTTAACCCAGCAAATTCTGCTGCATGTCACCAGTAGGTCACCTTTTAATTTTTCTTTGCAGGGATGAAAAGTGCTTTGCTGTTAGCCCATCCTTTTGCTGAAATGCAGGACTGAAGTAAAACTAAAATTTTGTCTTTTTGTTTCGAAGTCTAAAGCCTCTGCATTTCCACTTGCACTCCTAAGTTAGGTTGGGCGGTATTGATCATTTTTCATTTTTATACCAGTGGTATTGTATAGTATTACCAGGGCAGGACCATGGGAGGGGTGGGGTGGGTTAGTCAATGGCATGTTGCAGATCAATAAAACATACCCGTCATTCATTGAAGATATGCAGAGTTGCAAAGCAATGAACACTGAGAGACACAGATGCTTGTAAGCATTTCCATGCAAATAGCTTGAAATTCTAGAGCCAAGGAGACGTGTGGAAAAAAAAAAACAAAACAAAACAAAAAAATTTTGGCTTCTCTGGCATGTTACTGTCACTCAATCTGAGAGCAGCAGGAGAGGGGTCACAGTATGGCTTTTGCCCCTTATTATGTTGACCAGTTAAAAATACATCCAAGTATGTCTTTTTGAAATTTCAAAATTGTCTGACTCTTACCACATTTGTATCCACGCTGTTGYGTACTTTTAGCCAGTCTTTGTGCCAATAAAGTTTGTAGTTTGTACTATGCCAATCCACTTTTTCAGGAGTCAGCRAGTAACGTGTCTGTCACTACTTTGCTCAGAGGTTAAAGGGCATGACAGGCCGGGGTGTCTCTGCCCACCCTCTCCCCGCTCACACACACCACCTCCGTTTGTCCKCTGAATGAAAGAAGGTGGTCAGAACCCACATCTGTTAAAATATGGGGTGTCTTCTGAAAGAGCCTAAAATTCCCTGTTTTCATAGCATCCTTGTGGAAATTTGGTGCATCACCTCTTGTGATTAATTTATTCTCAGATTTTYGAAATACAGTCACCATAAATTTTTAAAACCACTGTATACCAAAATACTATTAWACCACCCAAACCTACTCCTAAAACATTAGCAAAAGTGGACAAGAGAGGAAATAAACCACTGCATTTGTGTTAATGTTTGCCACTACTACATGTCTCTGTTTGCAYGACACATCACTGTACCTGTACATCCTGTTTCCTTAGCAAAAGTCTATGACTTTTTGCACCGTATAAAATTAGCCCAAATAAGATTTAACTCACGTAGGTCAAACATCTTTCAATCACTCAAGATCMTATACAAATGAAATCACGTGCTGCTGTGTTTGGACTTTTAACAATTAACTCATATAGAAAATTTTTTTGTTGTTTTTGTAGGCTAATTGAGACATATGCTTTCCTAGATTTCAACAAAACATGAAGAAATCTGCATTAACACTGATTTCCAGTCATTTTCTTTTCTTTATTKTTAATGTGGGGTGGTGGTGGTTGGGGTGTTGTTAGTCTTGTGGTGCTTAATTTATGCTAGCCATACTTAGTTATAATGTTAAGAAACTGATATTTGAGAGTAATAATTACAGATCCAAAAAAGTGATATTTAGTAAATGTCAGAACGCTGCTAATGTTAGAATAATGTGTTCCATTACACTTCAGTGAATAAATATTAATACCCTTCTGCAACCGCAACCTTTCATGCATCCCACACTGACTCATATTATGTCTATTTTTTAAAAAGCAGCTAATGACATACAAGCAAGCTGCAATCCCATCTATTCCATACAGACTCATGAACAGCCGAAAGCCTAAATTATATGCATTTCAGACCGAGCACATCTTTTTTTTCCAATGCACATATCACCCTGTGAGTTAGCAGCTGTGAAACGAGTGCAGAGGGGAAAAAAAGTTCTGCCAATGGCAGGAGCAGGATGAAAGGTCAAAGAGACAAGCTGGAGTCACATGCACTCACGTTATTGTGGCTTCAGGCAGAAGAATGGCAGGGCCGAAAACACAAGAAAGAGGTGAGAAAAAGATGTGAGTTAGATGAAGGAGAATGAGTGGGCAYGCTGAGGCCAGAAGCAAGAAATGACCCTGTGAAGTCCCAACTGGCTTCACGAGGAGACAGAAAAAAAAAMCCTCAGGGGCCTTTCCAGGGCTGACCGGGCTTTATCATGGAGGGCACTCTTAAACAAAACTTTACCAAGCTAATACAGCCACATCACYTCTTGAATACAATTGATTTAGTAGAGTGTAAAGCCTTTGAATTTAATTTAATGCATCGTGCTCATTTAATTTGTTTCACAGCAGGTCAATAAAACACACCTATCATTCACCGAAGGTGTGCAGATTTGCAAAGCAAACATTATTCATTTAACAAATCTAAAAACATAATAAACGCAATAAAATTAACCATCAGTATGATTTTATTTAAGGGACTATTCATTGGTAAATGGGTTAAAAATTGGTTTTATTGACCATAGAGTTTCTATAATTATGTTGGGATTTTCAGACAAAGACACAATTAAACTAGCATATGAATTCAATTCTAGTTTTAGGATTTCTCACAAGTCTAAAGGCAGAAAAATGCCAGTTACTGCAAAAACAATACATAATCTGTATCATTTTCTGTTCCAGGCCAGATGACTGGTGCCCATACACGTCTAGAGTTTCACAACATCGAGACGGGCATCATGACGGAGCGCCGCTTCATTTCAGTGGTTCCCTCAAACTTCATTGGTCATCTGCAGGGCCTGACCTTTAACAGTGTGCCGTATCTCGACCARTGCAAGAAYGGGGACATCTCTTACTGCGARCTGAAYGCCCGCTTTGGCATGCGTCACATCATCGCCGATCCGGTGACATTTCGAACAAAAGGCAGCTACTTAGCATTAGCCACGTTACAGGCTTACGCCTCGATGCACCTCTTCTTTCAGTTTAAAACCACCACACCTGATGGCCTGATGCTCTTCAACTCTGGAGATGGGAGCGACTTCATAGTTGTGGAACTGGTGAAGGGGTGAGTTTCTATTTCTGTCAAGCTAAAAAAAAATGTCCACCTACATGAACGATGTTTCACTTTACTTTATTTTTGCTTGGTGTAAGTCTGTTCAAAAAACAAAAGCTGACAGTTTAACAAAAACACCTGATATTTACACCAACCTCTTATTTTAATAAAAKAAAAGTCAAATGGAGATGTAGTAAAAAAATTAAGTACAGTAGAGTCTATATTTTTAATATTTACTACGTGGGAGGCGAGGAACATCTTGGACATGTTGCAAGTCCAACACAGGATAATATAGAGACAGATAAAGAGAAATAACCTCTCACACTTATCCCAGTGTTTTTCTTACCATTATCCTACCATTATCCAAAGGTGGTGATACCCCACTGCCAATGAGGACTGGCCCCCCACCCCGAAAAATTTTACGTAATGTYATAATTTTAATTGAAATGATACTAGATCACATCAAGAGCTATTTCTGCCACATCCTCCTCTTATGAAATGCCAAACTTGAAAAAAAAAATAAATAAAAATGTAGTTCATATTCTGCATCATCAATGTTGACACACGCAGAGTCATGTGCATAAGATTTTTTTTGGTGTAACCCCACTCCCTCCAAGAACACTTCCCTAGGAGAAGCACTGCTTACCCCTAAGGACAATTTAGCGTTACCAGTTAATGTAAGATGCATGGGTTTGGTCTGTCTGAGGAAACCGGAGTACTTAGAGAAAACTACACCAACAGAAAATGCAACTCCACCCAGAAAGACTGGGAAATGATCATGTGACCATCACCCTAAGAAGCAACAGCTCTAACCACTGTTGGGCCATGACAACTCTGAAGATCCAAGTTAAGTGGCATAAACTGAATCTAATGGAGTTACGCAAATGTATGAAGGAACGAAAGATAGATGTAGAAAAAAAAGTTTTCAAAGATAAGTGGACAGAGAAATATCCATTAATTTGTCCTCTTCACATTTCTGAGTGAGTGCATGCATGCTCACAATAAATGCAGTAATATTCGTTTATTTTAGCCACTTGACAAACTGATAGTTACTCTGTATGAAAAGAGAATCATTTGTGCCAAAGTTTAGACAGCTCACCGAAAGCAGAGTGCTGCTTTCACAGTTGTATTTTAACAGTTCAGGCATTTTCAGTGTCTTGTTGTCTTTAAGTTTAGTTTATTTAATATACTGTACTTATTTTTGTGTGAAGAACGAAGGCATTTATTTTTATTGAGGCATGAAAACTACTTAGTCAAGTTTAAATGAAAATGTATTGTAAAGATACAGCCTAGATAAGATGTATTTTGTCAAAATTAATTAGGTTAGGTTCCCAAATACATCATTTTAGTCTAACTGTATCATATTCTAAGGATGAAAATTGAGAACAAATTGAATAATATATATA
>NW_013953153.1:6923-12489 GCF_001266775.1 Austrofundulus limnaeus
ATATATGTACATATATATTCTTTTCTTACTGCTAGTCTTTCCAAACTTTGCTTCAAAAATCAGATTCTGAGCTTTGACAATAAAAGGTGTAAAACCCCTGCCTTAAATTGAAATGACCCCTAAAATCTCCATTTGTGGGGCCAGATAACCTTAGTTCATTGCCCCTACCTTACATTGCAACAACACAAAACTATGACTCCTCCAATGGCACAAATGTGTAAAAATGTAGGAGTAGGGCTAAGAGGTTGGAGGAAGGGTGAGTTTGGATTCAGCCTTAAGGCTTCACAGAATCCTTTCAATCAGCTTGAAGTCTGAACTTTGAACTAGTCTCTACAGCACTTTCACTTTTCGTTTTCAGGTCTGTTTTCTGTAGATCTGCATCAGTGTTTGAGAATAATCAACTGCTGAGGTGCCTAATTTGAATCAAAGTTCACCAGTAAGACAGATGGTCTCATTTTTGACTCTGGAAAAATATTCATGGCCATCTAAGTCCTGTAACTGCTTCTGTTTACTATGATTCATCGCATAAAACATAAGAACTCAAACATTTTGATATTGTTGACATTCACAGAACTGTGAGTTTAAATATGACACATATTGCTTTTAAAACCATTTCTCATTTAAACCATTAAGTTGTGGTCTATATGAAGTGGAACTGCAATGCTTTGGTCTGAATTCCACATTATTGTAGCTCCACAAGCCCCTTTTCTGATGTGCATCTGAGAGCAACTCATTTTGGTGCAATCTCTTTCAATGTAAATACAGCCCTTTGCATATCTGCTCACTCCCAGTGATATAGATCATGTCCATTCCACCCTGTTCGCCCATTTTTGAAGTTTGATAGCATAGGTACGATTAGTGGCACAGGAACTATTCATTTACAAATTAATTAAAAGATGTCAACAGAAAACTTGGCCATCCAACCTTGCATGTTGGACTGAGAGGAGAATGAAAACGACTAACCTGCAGAACCATGAATTCTGGAATGTGGTTAGCCAGAAGTGCATGACCACGTTTAGCAGTTCTGCAGCAAATACTTTGACAATATTGTTTCAAAAATGTAATAGGTCATATATGACCCAAACACACCCAGCATATAAAGATATACTATATTGCCAAAAGTATTAGCTCACCTGCCTTGACTCACATATTAAGTGACAGCCCATTCCTAATCCACAGGGTCCAGTATGATGTTGGTCCACCCTTTGCAGCTAGAACAGCTTCAACTCTTATGGGAAGGCTGTTCACAAGGTTTAGGAGTGTTTTTCCATTCTTCCAGAAGCACATTTGTGAGGTCACATACTGATGTTAGACAGAAGGCCTGGCTCTCAGTCTCTGCTCTAATTCATCCCATAGGTGTTCTTTCGAGTTGAGATCAGGATTCTGTGCMGGCCGGTCAAGTTCGTCCACACCACATTCTGACATCCCTGTCTTTATGAACCTTGCTTTGTGCACTGGTGCACAGTMATTTGGATGGGTGAGCAAATAATTTTGGCAACAGTGTATCTACGCAGTACCGGAGACTTGAGACTAGGAGTGCAGAAAAGTTGAATTTAAAGAATCCAAGTACAAAACATGCATTTAAAGTTGCATGATATGTCCCCTTTAATTTATGATAAAGTAATCCCAATTTTACAGGAGCCTATCTCGACTGGATATTATGTGTAAACAATAAATATGTGGGGTAAACTATGTGTCGTTTTGAGAACAGAAATTTAACCCCCCCCCATTTGTAAACCTTAAAAAATGTTTGGTAGTGGGCAAATGGTCGATAAACAGAAAGCAAAGTGGATATTGTGTTTTAAGTATTTCCCCAGTGTTTATTTAATCTCTCCAATGATTAATAATAACGTACTATTTTTAGCACAGTTTGCCTTCCTGACTGCTATTTGTTTGCTTAGTAGTTTTATTTTTTTTCATCAAAGCCTGCTACAAACAGACCTGTTGGTTACAGAATTGTACACACTAAAAGCTGTTTAGAATTATTGTCAAAAGGAAGCCTTTTTTTTCCTTGGCTATCCTTTTTTGTGTTCTGTAGTCAGCATTGTTACAACACAATAGCCTGAGCTGGTTCTGCCACGCAAAGACAAAAGGACCTGGAATTGGAATGAAGTAGAAAAAATGTACCTTGAATAAAGCTGCCATAAAAGACTCAACCCAAGAAACAGCTATATTTGTCCCTGGGAGGAAATCGTGCCATGTTTTGTTCTAGTGGACTAGTTTCTACATAATCACATATGTATGTTGTAATGATGCAAAAAACATTTTTGAAATTAATTATTAGTTGAACTTGGATCAAAATGACCCCTCAGATGTTATTTTGTGTCTCTCACTCCAGGAGGCTCTGAGACAAACTTGTAGCTGGGGAGCTGGATCTGAACCAGCAACTCCTTGAATACAGTATTAGTCATCTGGTCTTCCTGCTAGGCCATAACCACCTCCACTGAGACCAAGAGATGGTTTGCAGTGGAGCTATGACATAAATTTTTCAAAACATTGCTTTTTGGCTATCTATACACGACACTCCCTAATGTTCTTGAATGAACAGTCACTTAGGATCAATACATATTTAAAAGGGGCACAAAGTGATAATTATGGTTTTCACTGTTTATCGGTTTTCATACAAAATTAACACAATATATTTTGTAACTTTTAGGAGTGGGCAATACTAAGAATTTTGGTATTGATCCTTTATCCAGTAAATGCAAAGCTAGTATTGTCGATACTGAGACCTATCATGTTCACTGAATATTTTGTGATTTTACGCTTACTCCATTGATAAAACACAGGACAAACATTTTTGTATTAACTAACTTTAACAAAATGAAACAATAAAATAAATAAAAAAATGCAACAATGTGACAAGTGTATTAATATAAAAATGTCAATAATACAGCAAAAATACCTTCCATTGCATGCTGGAATGACTAAAAGGACTAATGACTAACTGCACTACTGACATTTGTGAAAAATGCAGCCAGGAGTGCAAAAYAATTGAACTTAAGAATCAATCTCATCATTCTGATACAATATTTATGTTGGTACTGACATTATCGATACTTAGATTATTAATACACCAACCCCTATAGTAGCTTTGATGCCAGCAARGAATGAATGGTGGTGCAGAGATTGTGAATGTGAGCGTGTGTTTGAGTAGCCTGGTTTAAACCAGACCCTGTCCTTCACTTT
This sequence comes from Austrofundulus limnaeus, assembly GCF_001266775.1. Taxonomy (NCBI): domain Eukaryota; kingdom Metazoa; phylum Chordata; class Actinopteri; order Cyprinodontiformes; family Rivulidae; genus Austrofundulus; species Austrofundulus limnaeus. Next base: position 10,113 of record NW_013953153.1, read on the forward strand.
GCTTCATACAAGGGTCTGGACTCGCTGCATAGAGAATTGATTCTTGCAGGAGGCTTGGCCTCTGCTGAAATGTATTTGTGTGTTGTTGGTGTGAAGGAGGCTAAGCTAAGAAGCTAACCGGAAATCGCGTGTGCTGTAAACAACCCTACTGAGAGGAGAAATATACCGAGCTGAACGAGACGACTGTAAATGAGAGCTGCTGCTTTGTCAGACAAATATATATTTAGTTTGGAAGCCTTATCAACACGGACTGGCTTCAATCACTTCCTCCACTGCCATATGCTAAATTAACTAGCAGACACTGCGCAGAACATCAACGTTCTCTTCTCTGATTGGCCCGGCTAAAAATCTGTCAGCAAAATCCATCTCAATGGGAGARGTCCCAGACGGAGCAGWGAAGGGAAACTAGAATTGAGCAGAGCTGCGTAGGAAGGYAAGGGCCAGGCTAGTGTTTGAGAGAACCCAGCATGGTGGATCTTGGATTTTTCTTAATAAGGGACCATCAAGTGCAAAATTCATAGAGAGCACAAGTATTTGTTCTACATCCTTGCAATCAAATCTCTGTTTTTGGTAAGGTCTATACATTTACCCAGTCACACATGTTCAAACATTTTTAATGTAATGCAGTTTTAAAAAACTTGCATAGTAAATTMTTCTTACCAWTTTTACAAGCATTTTTACTGTACATGGATAAAATACTCTCTAACACACAGCATGTGAGAAAATGCAGCCATTGTTTGTCAGGTGAATGACTTTTTGCATGATTGTTCAAAATTTCTTAAGAAGAGAAGAAGACKTCTGTGATCTTTACTCATGCTGGACATTATTTGACTCATTAGCACCACTAGTGTTTGGACATGGCATTCGCCATCATTGCTTTTGGGCATGAGAAAGATTAGGTGACAGGACAGGGGCACTTCAGGGGGATCAGATTTCAGCTGGGGCCAGAACTACTAGAACCATCCCTGGGCTGCAGATTTTAATCTCTGTCACAAAAAAGAAAATAACTAATTTATGTGGGAAAGGTAAAGCATGGCATGACTCAACCCTCTGCCTGCTCARTGGGCTTCTGTGGCAACCTCCTCACCCCACATAGTTAGTGGGGGRAAAAGCAGAGAAGGAATTCTCCCATTGTCCATAAACAGGGTGTCCTTAAAATATTTAAAGAACCATATGCTTTTGTTCACAGGTATGTCCATTATGTTTTTGATCTCGGCAATGGCCCATCGCTAATGAAGGGCAACTCTGACAAACCACTCAATGACAACCAGTGGCACAATGTGGTGGTGTCCCGGGATGCCAACAACGTACATACACTGAAGATCGACTCACGCACCGTGACACAGCACTCCAATGGAGCCCGCAACCTGGACCTCAAAGGTAATGTTTTATTCAGCACTGAAACATTTTCAAAGGCACGTGTCCACTTAAGAAAATAAATGGGCGCCCCATTCTTGTTCTGCTCCTCAAGTATTGTTGGAAACAGGCCACAAACACATTGCAGCAGAAATCTAAATTAGTTCCACTTTCAGAATGCCACTTAAATGTGCCAGTTGTATTATTCTATGACAGAGCCTCATTGTTTTGTCGTGCCTATAAGGTAAACTCTGCCAAGATTTATTTTTTTCTTTCTGTTTGCTATACTGAAAAAAACATATCAAATGCAATGTTTTGTCAATGCTTTGCTCCTGTAGATTTTTATAGTGACAAGTATGGTAAAGATGTTCACAAGGGAGTTTAAGTGCCTCGCGTCTGCTGGAAAACTGGAAATGGCAGCCTTTTTTTACAAAAGGCTACTGTCTACTTTTGCAGTTTGAAGAAGATGAAAAGGAGCCAAACACATTGTCATGCCTCCTTGGAAGAAATATATGAATGATAAATAACAGAGAATCATTAAGATTAACCTTGGATGTTTCACTTTGATTTTGCCGGGTTCATGTTGCAGAGTTCAAAATGCTTTAGGGAAATGGYTCTCAAATTATTGTACAAGTATCACTGTTCGTTTGCATGATCTTCTCATAGGTACTTGGAATAATTCATGGTGTCAACTATGCTTGAAAACAAAAACTAATTATTTATCAAAGCTGAACTGTGACACAAAACTGAAAAGCAAAGACTAGTGGCTCAAGAACATTACAAACYTGGCTCCAAATGAAAAATATTTGCAACTGTTATGGTCAAAAGTGGTTTTAGGTTTGTTGTTATACTTTTGGGACACATTCTAATTAGTAGACCTGAAGTTTTTTGTTTGTTTGTTTGTTTGTTTTTTGTCATTAAGACCTTGAGTTTACAGGTTGTTTAGGTCACTGTAAGTGTTTAGGTCAATGGGAACTTCAGTTCCTTGGGTGTTAAAGTTACAAGGACCTTGAGTTTATTG
>NW_013953153.1:12499-18530 GCF_001266775.1 Austrofundulus limnaeus
TGGGAGAAGTCCCAGACGGAGCAGTGAAGGGAAACTAGAATTGAGCGGAGCTGCGTGGGAAGGCAAGGGCCCGGCTACCAAATTGTTGTTGAGGGGATGTTTTTGTTAGGCCATTTTTGTTGGAGAGAGCATTTAGCACCTGTCCCCTTTGTTTGGTCAGCAATTAGATGCTTGGCTTTGTTCTMACTTTGGGTCTTTGCTGGGTTTGTGCTGCTGGGTTTGTGTTCAGATGAGAGTCCTCCTCTTTTTGAGGCATATCAGTGAGTATTTGTATGAGACTCGTGYTTTGTTTTAGGCGGCAGTGAACATTAGTAGACCTTCCCTGCTTCCTTWTCCCCAACATTGGCTCAGGAGCACCTTTGTGGATTTTTTTCCACTGGTTTTGTGAGCATAAAAGCCGCCACATGTGACTGCATGAAGACTAGGGTGCAGTTAGTTAGCTGTTTTGGAGTATAGTGGAGTGTGGCTCTTATCCTAAACCCAGTTTGGCAGCAGATGAGTTGTATGTTTTGTGAATTTATTAAAGGTTGCATRATTWGTTGAAAATGGCTTCTTGTTTGCATGGTTTTTGTTCAGTCTCTTTCAGAGTTAGCTTATGCACTAAGTTAATTGAGGTAGCAGAACATTATAAGATAGAAATAGGTCATAATAAGTTAAGACGCTATTACGTTTGGTTTAAAACAGGGTCTTTTGGARGCAGGGATTCTTTGTAGTCATTCTGTTAGTAAGCAGGAYACAAGTTGTCAGTCTAGTCCATCTGCATTACATTTTGAGCAGCAGAGGGAGCTGTTATATACTGTATGCAGTTAGAGCTAGAACAGTTGATGTGCCAATAGACCAGTGGCRCATACTAGAGTGCATGTTTGATGTTGCACAGAACCTCCTCTTTTTACCTAAATATGATGAATCAAGACACTTATTTCTTTTTGTTTGACTAAATAGCAGATTCTAGACTAGAGGTTGRTCAGACTTGGATAGGATTACCTTGTTGCAATGTGTACTCACAGGTAGAGAGTGTGAGTCTTTTTTAGCATTGAGTTTAGCTGACAGGAAAGTTGATGCCACAGTTAAATTTGCAGTGCTGAAAATGTATGAGTTCGTCCTAGAGGCATATCTCCAACAAGTTCAGTTTGGGAAGAGGCTTGATTCTCAGACTTGCTCTGAGTTTGTTCGTGACTTGAGTTTTGCATCTAAGCATTGGTTTACAGCTTCTGAGGCCACCACCTTTGAAGATATTTGCAACTTAATTGTGTTGGAACAATTCAAATACAGTACATGAAGCAGTTGCAGTTTACATAAACGAACAGAAAGTGAGATCCCCATCTGAAGCAGCAGCACTAGCAGAAGTCACTTTGAGACACACAATGTCATTCACCATAATTGTGATCTAAAACATGGTCCTTTGTCTGGAGTTTTAACTTACRAGCCCCAACAAGTAGTTGGTCAGTTGATTGAAATACCTGTAGATATTGTTTGGTTGAGTCACTGGAACAAATTGTGTCCCTTACTTAAATCTAAAAGGTTAGGTCAAGTTAAAACTGCTGTAATGATGGTCTCTGGACATCAGGGTGAGATTGTGCAGCCACAGGTTAAGTCTGCTTCTCAGTCTTGGGATTTTTTTTTTTTTTTTTAGTTTTCGTTTCAGATGGTGTAATGGCTTTAGTTGGTGAAAGTGTAGAAATACCAGTCAAAATGTTACAGGATCTTCAGATTCTTTTATTTTAGTCTGTGTTTGATACTGGTGGTTGAGGTCTGGTACAGGGCATGGGTCTAGTTCTAGTTTTGTCCTTTGTTCCAGCTTAGGTTTTGGTTCCAGATTTACTTTGACTTTACTTAARATTATTTTACAATAAACTAATTTTTAGTTGGGCTATACTGTTGTCTCCCTTCATTTCTTGTCATGAGCYATGAGCCAGCCTGTGACACAACACGTTACAACAGTACTGTTTTTCCACAATTATTTGAGACCATTTATTGTCCAACAAAATTTGTTATCGTTACAGCCCTAACTGCAGAGTTCTATAAGAATTACCTTCATGAAGCTGACAGTGTTTTGTAGGTGGTAGTTAATATTAGAGATGATATTAATGGCTCTGTGAAGAGAAACAGATCTTTACCCTTTGTTCAAGGAGCCATTCAATTAAGCTGTTCAATTTTGAACATCTGCAACATCATCCCGTAATGTTGCACGTCATCTTGTCAGTTGTACATACAGTGTACATAATACTCCTCCCCCTTCTCCTGTTTTATTCTGTCTCAGTAAAAGAAATGGAGGAGTGATTGTCTACATTTGGAGAGAAGGAAAAAATCTAACGAATAAGAACTCTTTACAGTACTATATAAAGGAGAGAATATAGTTTTTGAGAGTTGTTTTTTTTTTTTAATTTTTGCAGGAGAGCTGTACATCGGCGGCGTGCCCAAGAACATGTACACAAATCTGCCCAAACTGATTGCATCCCGGGACGGGTACCAGGGCTGTCTGGCCTCTGTGGACCTGAATGGGAGACTCCCTGACCTGATCGCAGATGCCCTCCACAGGGTGGGGCAGGTGGAACGAGGCTGCGATGGTAAGACATTTTTGTCTAATTAAAGTGTAACCTTGATGCTCTTGTGTTTGAAAATTAGAAGTTGTTTTGTTCAAAGGAAAGAAAACACTGACACATATTTCAGCTGTGACTGGCTAATCAAAAACCATTGATCTGACTGAAGTGTTATTTTCTAGTTTGTGAAAAGAATGTGATTTTTATTGCTAACAAAAATATATTTTTAAAAAAGTAGACTTTTTTAAGAATTAGTCATCTTTGTTTTTACATGAAGTTTCTTTGAGAAGTTAACTATTCATGAGGCCACTTTTTTAAGTATAACTTTCGTACAGTTTTGTATGTTTATTTCACTGTTATTACACTCTTATTGTTCTTCGTCAAACATGACCAATTAAGTAATGTGTGAAACATCAGGTGTATAMAACGGACTTCATCTTACATAAAGTATTCATTTTCCACACTCTCAGATGTAATTGTTTTTAAGCAGATTCATACACATAGACACTTGTAAAAACACACCTCCACAAAGACACACACACTTCACTCCCCTTCGTTTGCCTCCGTAGCAACTCCCACAGGAATCCTTCTCCCATGGGAGCCACATCTGTTGACATTCTCACAAACAATAACAACAGTGTTTCTACAGTTAAGAGCAGAGGTTTGCATGCCTCGTTTTGTTCCTCACTGTCTAACAATAAATTAGAYTGTTTTCAGTCAGTGAGGATATTAGAATTTTTTTCTACATGTTAATGTCGGGGGAGCGGGGTGCAAAGAAGAAAAGAATATTAAGATTTATATTTTCTTCGACCACTTGTTCTACCGCTTTCTGCCTTCCATATATCCCATCTGTTTATAATATCAGCATAAAGCAGGCATCTTTTACTCCTTATGGAAAAAAGGGGCTTTTTAATATCGTCAGTACCAAACTCAGTGTTATACTTCCTTGTTTTATGCTTCCTTGTGTGAATACTAGTAATCATTCACACAGTTGAGATCATCCATTTTTCTTCCGTACATTTTTTGGCACTTATTTCATTCTGCAATTTTTGTTCTGTCTCAAAAATGTCTACATCAAAACAATTTTCTCCTTAAGGACATTCTGGCTATGACTTTTCAGCTATTTCTATATGTATAAAAAGCACTTTTCACCTTCTTTTCTGGTTTAGATTTTCTTAATGTCCTTTTGATGATTTAAGCTTCCTTCAGCCTTTTTTTTTTTGCTAAGTTTAGCTTTTTTCCAACTGTTTTAGTGATTATTTCAACTTTTTTCAGTTATTCTGTTGCTTTAAACTTTTTGTACTTCTATTAGACTATTTCTGCTAATTTAGACTTTTTGCTTCTTTCAGCTGTTTCTGCAATTTAAGCTACTTTTTTAGCTATTTCATCTAGTTTTAGCTTTTTTCAGCTAAATACACATTTTGTGATCATTTTAAGCTTATTACTGCTTAATTCAGCAAATGTGTTCTGTATCTCTGTGCTAGATTCAAACTTTACAGCTACTTTTTAGCTTATGTTCTTGTAATTTCAATTTTTTGGCTATTTTACAACAAATTGCTAATTTTTTGGACATCCTATTTTTCTGCAAAAATCTTGAAAATGCAGTTTCTATAGTTCAGAGATTCTCAAACTGGTGTCCCAGTACACCCAGGGGTGCTTGAGCCATATCTTGGGGGTCCTCAAAAAATTTAAATAATATGTTCATTTGTTTTTGTTTTTTTTAAATTAAAAAATGCATATGGGTAACAAAGCACGAGTAAAAGAAACATACTAAACAAAACAAAAAATAACATTCCCATAGCATTTAGGGGTTAAAATGAAAGTAAATAATTTTTAAAACGGAATAGGATTTATGAAGGTGTCCCAGGAAATTTTTCAACCTTGTAATGGGTCCCCAGATCCAAAAAGTTTGAGAACCCCTGCTTTAGTTAATCCTGCATTTATTCTGGATTTTACCTCTGCCATCCATGGTTCTGTTGCAGGTCTCCTAACAAATGGCTGTGGTGTCAGTTCACCTTGCTTATGACCGTGGTTTGGGACCATAGCATTTACCCTTCTGAACACTCTGCACAAGCTACAGTCCACCGTGTCTCAGTGGCATACAAAGCATTGAAGAACACAGACTTAATTTCCCTGAGGGCCACACTGACCGACTCCATGCAGCACTGATMCAGCTTTTATATGTGTTTTATTTATTTGTTTTTACTTGTTCCGTAATGCCACTACTTCTGCCATGCTGCCTTATTACCTGCCTACAGTTATAGACTGCAATTACTTTGCTCCAAACACAGTTTAAAACCACATTAAGTCATCACACTGGCTCCTGTGGGGGCACACAGTGGATGTTAATATTAGTTAATGATTAGAGTGCCATATAATTGAGCACTTTTAGCTGACCAGTTTTAGAAATGTTAACTCTGTCAGCAAATCTTAGTAAGCTAAAACCCRGGGCTGTTGATAGTACACACATCCCCTTTTCATATTAATACAAGTAAAATACTGTTCAAGGGCCATTAGTGGCCCCAGGACAATCTCAGTCTGACCCATGACATATTCAAACAAGAAGCAAACAACCTAAAATAAACGAGTAGGGACCAGGAGTTCATTAAATAATCATAAGGGAAAGTATTTTTAACCAGTTTATCACAGGGAGTGCTGCATATTTTTTTTATTAACAAAATAGGTTGAATCTATCAGTCACAAAGAAAGGATGTTTCAATTCAAAAGATAAAGGCCTAGCTTTACTTAAGTAAATGTAAATCCTCTAGTGCCTTTTATGCCAAAGTTGAGCTAAGATAATATGTTGAGAAATGACAGCATTATAGCTGCTTTGCTCAAATTTGTAATTATTGTTGTGCATTACTGAAATATCTTGCACAATCTGCTAAAACTTAGAAGTTTTAATGTRCTGTAACTGACTGCTGGCTACTATCAGGCCACAAAATTTGTAAAAATTTTCTGATTTGTTGCCGTTTTTTTGTGTCGGCCAAGATTAGTTGTGACAGCCTTCTTAAATAGYGTTGACCTCAAGTTGTATGTACGTCAAACGATCACTTTCAATTTTATTGAAATTTATTCAATAGCATTTTTAAGACATTTATTTAACAAACAAATAGGGTTTATTCCATTGCCAAGCAAAGTTGTTATGTGTTGAGGACAATGCTCAGCTGCTATCACAGCAGATTTGAACTATTTGTATAAAATTGATTGAAATTTAGCCAGTTTTGGGTTTCTAACGTTTACCCAGCTATAGTGACCATCTTGAATTGGATTGATTTCAAAAGGTWATTGTACAAGAAAATAAGATGTATTGATAATATATGGATAGGCCCTAGAAGATTAGGTGTAACATAATTGTCATGTATGTTGCAAATCCACTCACAAATTAGAAGACATGGTTTTACAGTCTGGGYCGGCCAGGGTCTGATGCTTGGATCTGTCTGATCACTGGAATGTTCTTTTTAACCTTTCTTTTGTAATATATATATATA
>NW_013953153.1:18540-25558 GCF_001266775.1 Austrofundulus limnaeus
GCGGAGACCTTGGCATTCTGACCATGGCCTACCAAAACTGGCTCTTGGGACATGGAATGTCACCTCTCTAATGGGGAAGGAGCCTGAGCTTGTGCATGAGGTTGAGAGGTACCAGCCAGATATAATTGGGCTCACCTCAATGCACAGCATGGGCTCTGGAACCAATCTCCTCGAGAGGGGCTGGACTTTATTCTACTCTGGAGTTGCCCATGGTGAGAGGCGCCGAGCTGGTGTGGGTCTGTTTTTGTTGCCTGTGCATTGGAGTTTACCCCGGTAAATAAGAGGGTAGCTTCCCTGCACCTTCGGATGGGGAAGATGGGCTCTGACGGTCATTTGTGCTTATGCACCAAATGATTGTTCAGAGTACCCAACCATCTTGGAGTCCTTAGCGGGGGTGCTGGAATGTGCTCCAGCTGGGGATTCCTTTATTCTGCTGGAGGACATTAATGCCCACATGGGTAATGACAGTGTGACCTGGAGAGACATGATTGGGAGGAACGGCCTCTCCGATCTGAACCTGAGCGGTATTCTGTTGTTAGACTTCTGTGCTAGTCAAAGATTGTCTATCACAAACACCATGTTCCAACATAAGTGCATGTGGCACTAGGACACCCTAGGTCACAGATCGATGATTGACTTTGTAGTCGTGTCATCTGATCTGCGGCCACATGTTTTGGAAACTCGGGTGAAGAGAGGAGCTGAACTGTCAACTGATCACTACCTGGTACGGAGTTGGATCAGATGGTGGGGGAAGATTCCGGACAGACCCGGTAAACCCAAGCGTGTAGAGAGGCTTTGCTGGGAATGCCTGGCAGAGGAAACCGTCAGACAGATCTTCAACTCACACCTCCRAGAGAACTTCAACCACAWCCCAGCCAAGGCAGAGGACACTGAGTCTGAGTGGGCCATGTTCTGCACCTCAATTGTTGAAGCTGCTGCCTTGAGCTGCAGCTGCAAGGTTGTTGGTGCTTTTCAYGTTGGCCATCCTCGAACTCGGTGGTGGACACCCTGAGTAAGGGAGTCTGTCAAGCTCAAAAATTAGTACTATCTGGCCTTGTTGGCTGGTAGGAGTCCGGAGGCAGCTGAAGAGTATTGGCAAGCCACAGCCCTGAYCCTTTCTGAAGCAAGAGTTCAGTTGTGGGAGGAGTTCRGTKAGGCCTTGGACAAAGACTCTCGATTGGCTCCGAGGAAATTCTGGCAAACCATCCGGCGGCTGAGGCAGGGGAAGCAGCACTTCACTAACACTGTGCTCAGTGAAGGTGGAGTGCTGTTGACCTCAACCATTGATGTCAGCAGGAGGTGGAAGGAATACTTCTTGGACCTTCTCAATCCCACCTTCTTTGGARGAAGCAGAGTCTRAGGACTTTGAGACTGGTCGGTCCATRAAGCAGGCAGTATGKTCGCTCAGTGGCCGACCGGTCAACGCGCCRTCACGTGGTTGTTCGGCGTTCGTTTTYGCACAGACCTTTCATAGTTCCTGAGACACCCTGAGCCGAGCTCCTGGGAAACCCCTCCYGCTGCAGCGTAAGTCACTGCATGGGATTTCTTCCCAGGGGAGTCCAATGTGTAAAAACAGTCAGAGACTCATCAGTCAATGTTGTTTATCCACAAAGTGGTCCAGGATTAAGCTCCAAAGTTTTTGTCAGTCAGATTCCACTGTGAAAAATGTCTGTTTTATCCCCTTATATGAGTTTTTGGCCATTTGACTGTCTTTATAATCCGCTGCTTCCTGGTACAACAGTTGGCTCTGGAAGCAGTCACCTTTTTCTTTTTTTTTCTTTCTGTTTTTAAGCAAGTGGTTGAAGCAAATGCAGCATCTGAGCACGTTCCACTCCCACAAACTTCTGACCAATCACACCATATAGTTCGTATGTGTTCTTATGTGGAGGGGGGTGAAAAGTTCGACCCCTGGGTTGCAACAAGAAGTGCTGAAATGTCGACAATGCGAACAGAGGTGACGCAATTTTCGTCAAGAAACTGCGACAGTTCGGCATGATTTCAGCAGTTTGGCAGCAGCATGCTGGAGCCTTAACTGGAGCCGAGGTCGCTGAGGTAGTTAAAAAGCTCCACGGCAGCAGGACTCCAGGGGTGGATGAGATCTGCCCTGATTTCCTCAAGGCTCTAGATGTTGTGGGGCTGTCCTGGTTGACACGCTTTTGCAACATTGCGTSGACATTGGGGGCAGTGCCACTGGATTGGCAGATTGGGGTGGTGGTTCCTCTCTTTAAAAAGGGGGACTGGAGGGTGTGCTCCAATTACAGGGGCATCACTCTCCTTAGCCTCCCCGTAAGGTCTTTTCAGGGTTACTGGAGAAGAGAGTCCAATCAATAGTCAAACCTCAGATTCAGGAGRAACAATGTGGGTTCTGTCCTGGCTGTGGAACACTGGACTAACTCTTTAGCCTCRCTAGGGTTCTTGAGGGGTMATGGGAGTTTGCTAATCCAGTCTACATGTATTTTGTGGACTTGAAAAAGGCATTTGACCATGTTCCTCGAGGTACACTGTGRGGGGTGCTATGCGACTAGGGGATTGTGGCCCTATTGTTACGGGCCATTCAGTCTCTATACAAGCAKTGCATGAGTTCAGTTCACATTGCCGGTAATAAGTTGGACACTTCAGAGTGGGAGTTGTACTCCRCCAGGGCTGCCCATTGTCACAGATTCTGTTCATAACTTACATGGACAGAATTTCTTGGTGCAGCCAGGGAGTGGTTCGGTGGCCTCAGGATTTCATYTCTGCTGTTTGCAGATGAAGTGGTTCTGTTGGCGTYATCACCAGGATCTTCAGCTTACAGTTGAGTGTGAAGTGACTGGGATGAGGATCAGCACCTCCAGATCTGAGTCCATGGTCCTYAGTCAGAAAAGGGTGGATTGCCCTCTCCTGGTTGGGGGTGAAGTTCTGCCTGAAGTGGACGAGTTCAAGTATCTTGGGGTCTTGTTCACAAGTGAGAGAWGAATGGAGCGTGAGATTGATAGACGGATCGKTGCAGCTTCTGCAGTTTTGCTGACTCTGTACTGACCAGTCTGTTGTGGTAAAGAGGGAGCTGAGCTGTAAGAAAAAAGCTCTGTTTACAGATCAGTCTGTGTTCCTACACTCACCTTTGTTCACGAACTTTGGGTAGTGACCAAAAAAAACAAAACAGGATCACGTATACAAGCAGTCGAAATGAGTTTTCTCCACAGGGTAGCTGGACTCTCCCTTAGAGATAGGGTAAGAAGTTCAGTTATCCGGGAGAGACTCAGAGTACAGCCACTGCTCCGATCCACATCGAGAGAGGAGCCAGTTGAGGTGGTTTGGGCATATAGTAAAGATATCTCCTGGATGCCTCCCTATGGAGGTGCTTCAGGCATTTCCAACTGGGAGGAGACCCCGAGGAAGACCTAGGGCATGCTGGAGAGACTATGTCTCTCGGATGGCCTGGGAATGCCTTGGAGTCCTCCCAGAAGAGCTGGAAGAGGTGGCTGGGTAAAGTGAGGTCTGGGCTTCCCTGCTCAAGCTGCTGCCCCCGCRACCTGACTTCGGATAAAGTGGAAGATAATGGATGGATGGGTTGCAGCTGTTGTAATAGCACCATTTTCTTTCTGGGTCTTGCCTCTGTACAACCCCCATCATTTCTGTTCAATGGGAGCAACAACTGTCACCCATGTGGCTTTGTTTATAAATTATAGTCTGCTTGCAAAAAAGCACAGTGTAAATGCAAACCTCTCCAAACAATAAAATAAAGTCAGCTATTGGTCTGGACCAAACAAGTAGATTAAAGGACTTTCTTGGTGAAAATGTACCCCAAAAACTAACTATTTTATTGCCATTTATTTTGKAACAGCTACTCAATTGTTACAGCTTCTTGAGTTCTGTTGACTTCAAAGATGAATGAATTGTAGATGTATGTTCAATGATTATTTTGAGTTTTATTAGAATCCATTGACTGGTTCATGAGACACTTTTACAACATGAAAAAAGTGCTCACACAAACGTGGTCAAAAACATTGTTGCCTTTTKGCTTTTGGCAGGAAGTGAAAAGGGTTTTTGACTGTCCATGTTGGGAGGAGAAAACCATTTKGGAGCTTTTGTTAAAGTAAGTTCAGTGGTCACTGAAGTTAGCTGAAGGGTAAATGGTCTGGTTCCACACAATAAGTGTGCCAGTGACATGTAAGTCTGGAACACTGCTGATGGGAGATTGTTATGGTATAATGTTGAGCAAAAACACCACAGTATAATGTATTTAAAATAAAACAAACTTTAAATGTATTATCATATTTAAATGCATGCATCAAAATTTAGAAAAGAAAGTACTTGCATTGCTGCTGCCTAAATATTACATGCTACTATAAAATTATATTCTTGTTGTCTTAATAATAATATTGATGCATAAAACTCATAAGAAGACGGAGAGAACACAAATATGTAAGAAAATTTAGTGTTCGTTAACTGAAATCGTGATGAAACCACATGAATGTTGAATAGATTAAAATGTGAAGAGAATGGACCATACAACACCAGTTACTGRAGTGAACGGTGGTTTAATGCTGTCTGTTCAGGCATGAAGCTCCAAGAAAACCTGAAGTCCCGGCTTATAAATACATGGCTCTTCAGTGCCTGGTACACCCACTACTGGCCTACGGCTGAATTGCAGACATTCATACAAAAAAACCTTTCATGATGTGTCATCAATGGTTTTTATYATGTGTTGTCATTTTGTTTCAGGCCTGTAACTAAAGTTGTTTTAATCAAGACATAACAATAGTCAAACAATAGATTATAAGAATCAATACTTAAAAAGGAAAACTATGAAATGGTGTGATGCTTTTAAAATCAGTTTCTAAATGACTAATACATTTCTTCAAATATGTCAAAAAACGGACAGTTTGATATTGGCTATTTAGCTAAAAAACCTGCAGTAAAATGCATATTTGACTGATTGCTAACTTTTGTAGCTTGTCAGAAACATTTGTTTCAAAATAAGCAATATCTGAAAAAAGTAGCTAGATGTGACCACGGGGAGATTTTTTTTAAATAATATGTTTACCTCAAAACTTTAAACAGATTATACAATCTATTTTTGGAGAGAAAAGATTAGGCTACTGGCCATCATACAGCTGACTGACCAGCTAAAGCTACACACAGGAGGGGGAGAGCTGCCCTATATGCTACCAGAGAAAACCCTTCTTCTTATCTGCTTTCTCATTAAAAATGATTTAATTCCCAGAAATAATTTCCAAGTCATAAAATAGTTTTGATACCAAGACTGTTTACATCATAATTTATGTAGAAAATAAAATGACAACGTTCATTTACCTAATCTGCAACCAGAAAATACTAATATTTTGTTTTATTTATTTATTCATTTATTTTTATGTATAGCATGAAAGTGAGTTTGAAAGTTGACTCAGCTGAAAAGGACAACTGTAACTTATGACCATTATTTCCACATTTATGGTGCATTGTTGACTTCATCCTCTGCTAAATATCCTCAATTAAATATATGAAGGAAAGCCTCATATAATGAATTCTGAGATGAAGATTCATTACTCATATTCACACAAACACCTTCAGAACAAAAGTAAACAACCCCCTAGAGCCCCCTAGTGGAATGGAGGAAGTCGATCCAATGCCGCACCTCTACCAAAGATGTGTTAAATCTACAAAAAAAAAACAACAACAAAAAAAACAAAAACAAAACAAGATTAACATAGTTTTAATTATTTAAATGGACTTGTTTTGTTGAGTTTCATTTTTATATATGCATACTATGTTTATAATTTCACAACCTCTGAGCAGACAAGGCTGTGGACCCCCACTGTCCACTCTGAGGCATGTTGGGAACCACTGCTGAACAGCACCATGATGCGCTCCACTCTGAGGACCTAGAAGCTGGAGCGCAGAGTCCAGTACGAGCTCACGCAGCCATGTCTACATAAAATACAAAACAGTTGAAAAGGAGTTGTCCCCACCCCTCAAAGTCCAATAGTTTGATTGTCCRTTTTGTTGCTCAGTTTGCGCATGTTATAAAAAAAGGATTCCAGGCAGCGGTAGACACAGGTTATGTTGATGAGTTAGCTGTGAAGTACAAGGAAGATAATAACTTCACAGCAAAGCAGAAGATTAAAAGCTCCTCAGGTGAAAAATTACATACTACCACAAAAAGAAAGTTGCAGAGGACATCTGCAGTTTCAGAAAATTGTGGTTATTTCAGCAAGCAATTAGTTAGAATCGAAGGAAAAAGCAGCAAATGACTGAGGCTGCAAACTCTGAACTGCAATTTGTCTGGTCTTTATGGTATATGCATGTACTTTACATTTTAATCTTTTTTGAAAATAAATTTCAAAGCAAACTGATGAAACAATGTTAAYGCTATATATATTACTCCCACGCAGGACCCAGTACCACCTGTACGGAGGACTCCTGCTACCATCAGGGGGTGTGTCTCCAGCAGTGGGAGGGCTTCACCTGTGACTGCACGATGACGTCCTATGGAGGCTCGTTTTGCAACGACCGTAAGTGAAATGTCATTTTCCTGGTTTGAATGTGTTTGGCTTGAGTGAGTGGTTTAGTGGACGTAGCTGAAGGTTGACAGGTAATCTGAAGGCTTTAACTGAGGCAAAAAAGAAACACTTTACTGAGTTGTTGAAGTTGTAGCCTATAGGTAAATTTAGGTTGAATTTGGATTTTTGGRCTGTGTAGGGTTTTGTCTTGTTGGTATGCCTAATTATAGCAATCCCGAAAGGTTTAGAGCAGGGTGTTAAACTCATTTTTTACCGACGGCCACATGGGTGTAATGGTGGCCCTCGAAGGGCCACTTGTATTGAACTTTGACGTTTCATGTTTAACTTTGACTAAACAGCGTTTTAACATGTCCTCCTTTAAACACTGATAAGAACTAAGTGTATGACTGACTAAATCTGAAATAAATACAGAAATATTATTAAAAGTAAAGGCAGATTTAGTTTAAGGCTGATGCTGACTTTAAAGCAGCTTATTTTCAGACATTAATACTGTGCTATCCAACTAAATTGCTCAG
>NW_013953153.1:25568-51424 GCF_001266775.1 Austrofundulus limnaeus
CTCCTAAACCTGTATGTTATTCAGAATGGAATGTTGTGAAAACCAAGAAATTGTGTCATTCTTTCAGATAAAACAAGGCATTTTTCTATATTTTATAGTAGCAAAACATCTCAAAAATGTTGGAACAGGGTCATATTCACCTCTTTGAGGGATCCTGTCTTTTTTTAACAACAGTCTGTAAACATTTTGGACCTGAGGAGACCAACTGCTGGAGTTTTATGGAATAAAATGTCAGTAGGATTTTTGCTGTTCAGCAGTTTTGGGTCTTCTTTGCTAAATGTGAGCATACATTGTTCTAAAACCTGTATGTACTTTTCTGCATTGATGGTCACTTTTCCAGATGTGTAAACTGCTCATTAACAGTAATACAMCCCCATACCATCAGTGAGTTTTGAACTGTGAGGTGATAACAGCTTCTTCTCTTCTGCACAGAGGAGATGGTTTTCACRATTTTCCAAACTACTTGTTCCTTTTACGTTTTCTTTAAAACTGCAAGAWAAAATTTGTTCACAACTTTTTTGCAAAACCCCATTTAAAATATGTGAATGAAACTTTAAAAATGGTACARAAACACAAAGCACACCAAGTTTTGACAACCATAGCCAAGTTTTTTTCATTTCATATCATATAAAAGCAAGATTTCAGTCTTTCAGATAACTAAAATAAGAAAAAAGTTTTACTACAGCCTTTGGATTCTCTCAAGTTTTATTTTTGTTGTTGTCTTGCCACCATGAAAAAGCTGTCAGGCCAAGAGAGACAACTATATTTTAGAAAGTAAAAATAGTCTTTCTTTGAGTACTGGTGCGTTTTCCTGACCAAGATGGAATGGCACTAAAATGCCCATAATGCTTGTGCTCAAAGTTCTCATCAGGATGTGTGAGCACTGCGCACATTTATCTTTTCACCTTTAGACATCAACAGCCTTCTGAAAACTCAGTAAATGTCTCATAAAAACTCCTTTCTTCATTCCATCGCTTTGTAAGTGTCTCAGAAATATTAGTTGTTTAAAAAAAAGACAGAGCCTTCTGTTTTAAAAAGAATCAATAGCTTTGTCTGTCTCCCAAACTGCTTCAAAGAATCAGACTTCACTGATGTAATAATGTATAAAGTTTGGAAGAACCAATTTTGTTATTGAGTTATTGTTTGGGAGCCTGTCTGGTGGTTGAAATAAGAAGTGTGTATACATTTACATCAGTACACAGTGCAGCTGCCTTCAGGCTTATTGTCTCCTGAGAACTGACTTCATCACCATCATATGTTCTTTCTTCTCTCATGGAGTTTTTGTTTTATTGCTGGGGCCTTTATCGCAATTTTTATGCTGTCAACTCCCACAAGGCTTCGCAAATGGCATTTGACACAGCAACATTGACCATAGGCCTTAATGAAAAATTGTGGCATCTGCRTTCTCCAATATGACCTGTTTATTCCCCGAGGTAGATGGGCGGTGGCCTAGAATCCACTATTCCAAATCAATGGTGCCTCAAAGAGAACGCATCCCAAATGATAAACTCACACTTTCTTCCTCTCGCCCCAGTGTTGGGGAGRCAGGGAGAGGAGGGGAAAATGGGATGGTATGCTGAAGAGAAGGGGTGGGGGGAATCAAAATCAATAGATTTTTCATTACAGCTTTGATTCATGGCTCTTTTCTGATTATTCTTCCATTTTCAACTGGATCCACGAACAAAGGAAAATATATTGAACTTTGTTCAATAAATTTGAACAAAGTCCAAATATATTGGACTTTTATTTTTTTGTCCATTCCTCTTCAAACCAAATTATCAGCCAGCCAACATGAATGAGGATTACAATCAGAAGTGTATTTGTATGTATGAACACGTATTTGCAACATCATGGGGACCATTTTGCTGATTTTGGGTGGGAGGTTCGGTTTAGGCYAGATTATGCAACAGGTATGTGAAGTCAAGTTTACGGTAAAGGGACGGGGTTAGTCTATAGAAATGACTGGAAAATAATTGRAAGTCAATGCAAGGTCCCCATGAGGATATAAAAACCAACGAATGTGTGTGTGGGGGGGCATAGTTTGCTTCATCTCATTTTTTTCCACATACAGAGCTGTAGATGGGATTAATTGGCCTGATCGATAGCACCAGAGCTAATTGGACAAAATAAATAAATATTTAGCCTATTCTGTCGAGTTGGAGTGCAAAATAATGTTTCCGTCACTGTTGTAATTCATGCTAAAACAAGCAGGAGTGGTTAATTTAAGAAGGGTTGAACTGAAGGTCACGGGGGATCCATACCAGAGTAGGTCTCGTTTGCTGAGGAACACAAAGGCATTATTAAGTTTTAACACACAATTAGGGTAAACAGTTGTTGCTTGGATAGTTCAGATGTTTGTTTGTTTGTTTGTTTGTTTGTTTGTTTGTTTGTTTGTTTGTTTGTTTGTTTGTTTGTTTGTTTGTTTGTTTCTTGTACTGGCTTGTTTCTGAAAGGTTGTATTGGACTTGGCTGGAATTGTTGGAGACCAGTTGAAGACTCAGAATTGCAAAAAAAAGAAGTAAATTTTCGGTTGCTGTCAGTTCAGTTTGGATCATTTTGAGAGAAGGCTGAAGCCTGTAAAGCAGTGTGAGCAGCCTGTGTAAAAAATATAGTACTCATTTCTCCAATGTTTTTTTCTAGAGCTCCTTTAAACTCGAGTTCTGGCAGTAATTAAGCCCTCAGGAAGACTATTCCAGTTGTTTATGGTTTTGACACTAAAGAAGAGTTGTATGTGGAGTTTGATGTGATGAGCTCCTGATATAATGTTACTGGATGTGTGTGGGAGTTTTGTCTGGCCTATTTTGTAGATATTGTTAATAATCTTGTAGACTTGTATCATGCTGTATCTCCACAGCATCTTCTATAGTTCAGGGATGGCAWCTGAAGGCATTCCAGCCTCTCACTGTATGCAAGATCCTTCAGTGCTAGGACCAGACGAGTGGCTCACCTCTGAACTCGTTAAACAGTGCTTTGGTCGAGGATATAAAGGGGATCCCGGATGATGTTGCCATACTCTAAGTGTGGGTGCACCAAAGCTTTGTACAGAAGTGGTAGGTTTGCGTCACCTAAATTCCAAAATTGAAAATTGAAGCACCATTTTATCCCACCAAATATCCGGCAGTCTCGTTGACTCCTAAAGGGCCCAAAGGCGAATAGTCGAATCCCAGTCATGTGGTGGTAGGAGGTTCATATTTGTAAATACCTTTCATAACCAATGAAACATATGGAGCAGAGCTTCTGGGAAACCCCTCTTGTTGCTGTAAACTTCACAGCAACAGTTTCTTCCTGCTACAATTTCCATTCAAAAACCTGCTGTTTGGCCACAAATCTGTCATAGATAGAGCACCACACTTTTTGGGAGACGGATTCCTCTTTGCACAACATCTGTGGTATCCACAAGCTTTTGGCCATTTGAAGTGTCTGGGAAAGTTATAAAGATGGACGTTCTTTTATGTCTCTGCCCCAGACAACCGCTCCTTAAAACTGTCCACATTAATTTTGACACGCAAGCCGGCTTCTGAAAGTAGAGTAGTTGAAGCAAAATGTCACAATTTTTGTGTAAACACTCTTCTTTCTGTATAAGCAAATACAGCCGCAAACTTTTGACCAACACTCAACACWTTAGCCGGTGAGAAAAACCTTGACCCAGGCCTTGTGTCGAGATGTGAAAGACGTAATAAGTATGCAAAGCCCTTTTGTGTTTGCGACCAGCAAGCATAGTGGTTGTGTTTTTGAAAACTACACCTTGTCTTTGTGTGTGCAGTTTGCAAAAAAATGTTATCCAAGCACTATTCTGCTCACTTTGTACCTGCCTCGAGAGACTTGAATTAATTTACTGAAGTTGAAATAAAGATAGACACATTTGCAACCAGGTTTTTAATATTTATTCATCCTCAGCGTGGTTTTTAAATCTGGTTGGAACTGAGACTCTAACAGTGAGAAACTACTTGAAATAGTTTTTGTTTCAAGTTTTTACAGCTGCTTGTTAAAGAAGATCGTCTTCCACATCCTTGACATCCTTTTTAAGACCCAACATTATTAAGACTATTTGACAAGTTATTTCAGCATATCTTACAGCCATCTTTTCCATTTAATTGCAACACACAGTTCCCCTGCACTGTTTTTGTTGATAGTTTTTGGTTTGATTCGGATCAATGTGTTGAAGACGTCCGGGGTAGAATGCCCTCCAGACCTGTCCTCTTGAATTTAATAAACAGCTTATTCCCCTCCTTTTCACTCCATCTCTTCCACCCTTTCATGTGTGTGTTACACTGCAGCATTGGGTGGATTTTTTTTAAGCAGAGCAGCAGGTGTTTGGTGAGGGAATCAGTGACACATGGATGCGCCCCGTCAGACTACTCATTAGAGACTCTGTGCCTTCTAAGTCTCCTCATTTAGAGTGGAGAAAAAGTACACGTACACATGAGCACACCAGTCCACAAAGCAGCAGGTGGCCACTATCAGCCGCACAAATCAAAGCAGCCTCCACCAGCTCATCAGACGGATACAAGAAGAAAGTAAAAGTGGAAAAAAGAAAAGTCCTTACTTGTCTCSATTTCCTCTCCGAACGGCGTTGTTTTGCTACTGGTGTTTTGTGACGTTCGTGCCAGTGGAGAAAATGCGCTGATAATGAAGTCAGAAGTGGCAGGTGTGAGTGTAACAGTGACGTCTGGGGTATGGTAAACTCTATGAGGACGACGGAGCATATGGCGCATGCTACGCATGGCAGGGGTGTTAATCGATGGGAATGATTTCAGTGTGAGTGCAGACACAAGAGGTGCAATGATGGTGCAACCCTGCATCKCTGATTTGTGGTACACACTTAATAWAAAGAGGCTTCTAGGGTCCTTTCTTTCTTGTCTCTTAGAGAAAAGCAATGCAGCTTTATGCTAAGATAAAGAGTTTTGTAATGAAGTTAAAATAASAGTGCCCTGTCACGTTATTCTAAATCTGCAATGCTGACTACCAACATTTCTGGACTTCAAATGAAGCTGAACCGCATCCTTCTTTGAACGGAGTTGGCCTTGATTAATTTCTGGAAGCCTCTGGCTCTTTATTTGAATTTCAGAAACAGTTCTGTGAGTTTACTGTCAATTTATCTTCCTRGTTTAGGCTCATTATCAAGGGATTTTATCTAATTAGAAAGGCTCTATTTTTGTGTCTTTTTTTGTTAAATTGATCCATAATTTTTTTTTTCATTTCCAAAACATTTGGAGATGTATCCAGGGATCCTGCTGATGTTTTGGCTTGTCTTTATCTGTTTGCTGAGCTGCTGTGTAGTGGGATAGAATCCACTAATTGTGAAGTTTGGTCCTCAAAAATACCTCTGCGGACTTAACTTTAATTACAGTTYACACATTGATTATGGCAGGAAATCTAATCTAAAATCAACACATCATAACCGTTTACACTAGCAGCTGAAGGTGTGGTTCTGATCTTTTGAACTGAATTATAGTGGACAGCTTATGAACAAGAAGATCTCACTATAGATGGCTACTTGAAAGATAATTCAAAAGATCTGAACTATTGTTTTCAAAGAATGAACATTGGCTTTAWATGAGATTCTAATCTGTCCCTTGGTGCAAGTGTTCAGAGCAGGTTTTGGGTCACGATTAGGTTGGTTAACTTTTGAATGGATGCATCATCCTTTTCCAACAAAGACAGGTTTGTAAGGTAGTTAGCAGAGATTAGTTATTTAAAAATCCTCTAGAATTCAGCAGTACATCAACCCACATAGCAAACAGGTGTGGGTTGGATTTTGTGTCAAGATGGCACTGCTGGCATGGCAAGAAGTTTGTCAACACAATGTGGGCCAGATCTGGCAATGATGACACTGTTTTAAGATGGCATGCCATAACTGGCCCACTTGTAGTTTGGTTTATGTGGCCCAAATCGGTCAATGCCACATCTAGTCTCAGTAGCGTGCACAGACATTTTCGGGGGCAGGTGCTCAAATGTAAAAAGAGGGCACCTTGTCCGGTGCACRGAATCAGCAGCTGTCCTAATAATGTGACATTACAGACACATCTTGTACATTGTGYATTTTTATCTATTTTAAATCAGATTTTGTTCTGTCTGATTCAGATATTTAATATTCARCACTCTACAGGTTGGTTTCTGTAACAAACTGGCAACAACAGAACAAAAACTAGTAATGACAATTTTGTAGTGTTTATAAAATAACTGTAATCAAGTTTATTTCCTTATAATGACTAATGGMTTTTTTGTTCTATGGAGGATCTTCCTTCAGTCTCTCCATCATAGAGCTGTTTCCATGATCTGAATTCTAACAACTCAGCTTCATCTGTGTCTGACGGAGGAAAACATAGAGCTGCTTCTCTGCTGTAGCTAAAACACCAACAATATGAAATATGTTTATTTGGGTGAAACGGCTTGGTGACAAAGGTCAGTKCAATAAATTACAACATTTAAACTAATCAGACTCTGAATTACTGTCAAAATGTAACACTGTAACACAGGGGGTCGAATTCACAAGGGGGCCAAATTTCCACACTTAGTCCAGATCAAGAGCCAATTTCTGTTAATATTTATTGAAACAAAATCAAATTATTCTTATTATACTAATTTTATTTTCCAAATTATGGTTTATGTTCCATTTAGAGCACACAATACCTGACAAAGAAAAGATTAAATTTAAAAAGAACTCATTTATTCAATGTTTGACTTTAAAATGAAAAGAAAAAACAGAAAAATAAAACTAAAGCTAATTTTCTTTCCACATTAAAATCAAAGAATACTGAAAATTTCAAACTTTATTTTCTTAATGTTTGCCTCATTACTCTTTACAGACRACAGGAAGTGAAGTTTGACTTCAGCATCTGAGGTTTRGGAGGTAAAAAGTGTGACCAGATCCTGTGGGCCATCACATTGTGTTATTTTAATATGGACACATTCATTCCTCTCTACTTTGGCTGTTATTACACAACAATGTTTTTTAAAGGTTTTTAAGAAAAAAGTAGCCTACATATTTTTATTAAATACATTTTAAAATTTATCAAAAAAATGCTTTGGTTAAAAATATTTTAACTCTATTTCATTTTTATTTTATCATGATAAAAAAACCATAAGCAGGTCAGATGATCTTGCTGTGTTTCTTGTGTGAATCTCTTACAGACAGTTGCTTCACRGTGTGTTTTCCTTCAGGAAAAAAAGTTTGACAATTTTCTCTCTGAGAATCATCTTTCACTTTCCTCACCTATTTTCCAGTTATTATTTTGCTGAACTTTTGGCATAGTTTCCATCACATTCTGCATAAATAAAACCTATTTTCTTTCACATGTTTAGATATTTACAGTGGCGGCGGTGCGCAGGACAGCTGCTGCGCGTTTGATTGGCAGCCGCTGTGTCTTTGCGTTTTTCTCTTCTCTCCTCCTCCTTCTGCATAGAAGGCAGAGAGAGAAATAAGGAGGCATTTTCTAATGAACTGCAGCCAATAAAAAATGTCTGTCGATTGTTTCCCTTTCTTTTTTATTCTTTTTTTTGTCTTGTCATAATTTGATCAGTGGAATGCGGACTTTGTTTCAACTTATGTGACGCATGGACAATGGTGAAAAATGCGAGACAGTCACGCACAGTTTGCCTGGGGGTAAATTACCTGCTGATTATGGAGAGGAGCTGCTTCAGCGGCTCTCCTCCTGTCCGAGCGCGCAGCGCGTTCACCGAGGGACAGCGCAGGAGTGAGSTCTGCGGGCGTGCATGTGTGTGTGGTGAAGGGAGGGTGCGAGGGCAATATTAATAGTAATATTAATACTGTTGCCATTATAATTGTACACTTAATAAGAAGTGCAACCAAGGGCGACAGATGGAGCATTAAAAAAAGGCGGGTTCGACAGGGGCACKTGATGGTCTGGAGGGAAAAGGGCAGGTGCTCAAGCACCACCTGACRTCTATCTGTGCACGTCCCTGTCTAGTCTGGTTGTGGTTTGGTGTATCTGGTGTCATCCCATGAATGGACCACTTCGGGCTAACCCAATCCAGGCCACCAAAGGGCCRTCATTCTTTGCTGCATCAGGGCCGAGTGTTAAAGTGTTAATGCACTGTGTGGGCCAGAACTTGGCCAGACAAATGTTGCTAAGTGTGAAATACGGAAAACTGTTTTAATGAATTTTAAGATTCTTGATAAGATGCTGCTTGTAGTAAAAGGGGAGTTTTTCCTTTCCACTGCTGCYAAAGTGWTGCTCAAGATGGGAGACTGTGATAAGTGATTCAACACAATGGGCCTCATGCAAGAACCGTTCATACGAACAGATTTGTTCTTATGTTGTGTGTTCGAGTGATTTAGGAGAATTTGTGGCGTTTATTGATCCCAGAGGTGTTGTTGTAACTCATTTAAAGTATTTTTGAATTTGAATTCACGAATTTTCTCGTATTCTAAGATTTTTTTCAGATACGAACAAAATTCACAAGTGATTAATTGTTGTTTTTTTTTATTTATTTTTATATAGTACCATGGCATGACATTTGTTGTGACTGCTATATAAATAAACTGAAATGAAATGAATTGAATTGAATTTTTTTTTTAATTTGTGTTATTTTTTAAGTCTAAACAAAGGTTGTGTAATGGCCAATTCTGGTGCATTTTGCATGATCATTACATAAAAACAATCCGTCACATGTTTCAATGTAAAGTTAATTACTAGGAATGATAAATACTGGTACTCTAGTTCTACTCCAGTTGTTATACTAGAGTTTAAAACTAGAGGAGCCTCTTYCCATTGTTGCTTTATGATGGTGGATTAACAATAAGGTACCTGTACCTCCACCTGGTTGGGGTGTAGTAACATATWTATAATAGTTGCAAACGTAGTCGATAATATTAAAAACAAAATGAGAGCCAGAGAAATATATAATTTAATGGACTTTGAGCTCTAATAAAGTGACCTGATGATTTTGATACCCATCCCTGCCTCACCTGCACAGGGTTAATGCAAACACTTAATGCACTTCCACTCTGAACACGTCTTCTCTTTCTCCTCACATGGCCTCACTCTGATCCATCACAACATGGCTTCCTTCTCTCTGTATTTGTCGGCCATTTTAGAAATATTTTCTCCTCTTCCTCTTCCTTTGTCTCTTGCCTGGTTTTCTCTAAGCTCCAGGGCTGAACCGATAATAAACAGAGAAAACACCAACTTCTCCTTTCTGCCATTTACCATTCACACTTTCCCATCCTCCATATTTCTAAATTTCCTGCCTCCTTTTTCTATTGTCGTCCCCCCTCCACCCCCCACCCCCCCATCCAGCACACAACCTCTTCATAGCCCCCCTTGCCATGCTGCGATAATTAGTCAGCGCTAAAATAATACAGCCTGGAGAAAACAACAAGAGCTGAGCAGAGGGCTTAGCTCTGCTGAGAGGAAAGGAGGGAGGTAGAGGAGGGTGGGGAGAGAGACSGAGGAGAACGGCGTGTGTCAGCCCATTTCAAATGGCAACCGTCGGATTCTTGGTGAATGAGTTTGTGTGTTTGTTCGTGAGCGTGTGTCGCCCATTCCGTCCTATCTCTAAAACACCTAGAAATAGATCCGTAAGGCAGGAAAGATGAAGACAAATGTGCAGAGATGAACAGGCCGTGCAGATGCCACTGGTGTGCAGTCACAAGTGGGCGTCGGTACTTTATAAAACTAAACTCTGATAACGCAGTATATGAGTCTCCAATTGTAAAAGGACCAGATTAGTCAATTTTTGTTATTCCATTGCTTCCCTGATTATCTCAGCTATTTCAGGTAGATTCTACAGGGAAGCAGTTCTTACAACCAAAATGACTGAAACTCCATCAGTGTGTGTGTTAGGGGTTTTAATGTATATGGAAATGTGTCTGAATCCCTTGTTTACTTAYGTATTCATAAAGCTACATTCTGTACGTGCATTAATATCTTGACATGCAGCCCGTGCGAACGTGTATTTATTATCCAGGGGGTGGAGACAGCCCACAGGGTTGAGAGCAGTTCACCGTAGTTTCATTACTCTATGCTAATCATCAGCCAACAGCAGTCATTTCTCATTTACCTGCAGGTCCTTCAGAGCCAAATCTAACCCCTGTGTTGGAGTGCAAATATGGAATTGCTTATTTGGTTTTTATTTCTTGTTTTTTATTTTATTTTATTTTTTTAGCAAACACTCCAGATATTGCCAATACACGGTTCCTTTGATATGGAGATCTACCCAGTGTCTTTTATCTTTAGAGGTAGCTGGTTGTACTGATGGCATAACCAACACAGTTTGCCAGCATGCCTTATTTTAAATGAAACACAGCTGCATGTAGCTGAAATGGTCCTGACACTGTAAATTAACATTTCAAAGCTATGCAAGAGTCAGCGCCGATGTAGTAGTATTTGGTGCAACTGGAGCAGTTTACGGTCCTTATAACCATTCAAGAGTTCACCTTTCTGCTTTATTTGTTTATCGTAGGAGATGTGAGTCTTTTGTTTAAATCTTTTTGACTGACAAAGTCCTTCATTGTTTTTGATAGCGATACTCATGTCCRAAAGTGACATGATTTGTGGCAACCATCAGCGGTAACATACAATAACACAATAAGATCCAACATAGAAATATTTGTCTGGCCCAGTTCTGGCTGACACAACGAACAAAAGCTCCTTCTCCACAGGTGTGCCTTTAAGCGGTTCTCATCGATACAGCCTCGGCCAAATTTCTATTTTCAGTTCCAACTGCATTTTTGGATCTTTCCCAACAGTGGTTCCAGGATGGTCAAAACCAGTATTGTGYACAAGCAATTTTAACATCAGCAAACCCATAGACTGACTGAGCCAAGGTGGAAAGTGCAAACTCTGGAGAGAAGCGACAACCTTTTTATCTGTTTTAGGAGACAAGCACAGACAGATTGAGTTTGGYGGGGCAGCACGAAATGAGCAGGAATACTGGATGGTTTTGGACTTAAACAATGGCACAACAAATAAAAATAAGACAATAAAATCACAATGGCTGAAGCTGCGTTCTGACGATCTTCCCACAGAGTGACCGACACACTGCCATGGAAACACATCTACACTTGAGTAAAACCGATCAGACAAATCAGTTAATAAGACTTGAAAATGGAGAAGGGACTTAATACTTGTACCAAATATTGCAAAAACTGCATCTTTGAGTGTCTAGAAAAGCGTTATATAAGACTAAAGCATTATTTTTATACTTGCCATGCCAGCAGTGTCCCACACCTGTCTGCTATATGGGATTGTTTTCCTGGTGGTGCAAATGTAGATTCTTATAATTTCTTTATAATGGAACACAAAATTACCACCATTAGAGTCCTTTAATTTGTTTAGACCAATAAAATACTTTTAATACCACATTGTTTATAGCTACCAATGYGTAGGTTGAGCACTTTCAATACACCTGTATATAATAAAAAGTATTAAATTTTCAGTCATGATAGAACCTCTTAAAATGTTCTTCCCATTTCATAAATACATTCTTTTTTGTGTGTTCTATGAAAAGTGCACTTTTAACATGACRCTTTACTTTGACAAGAATAAATAATAATAAACAGATATTTGTACCTTTGTSATAATATCTATTTTGAGTTTATTCTGGTTTTGTGTTTCCGATCACACGTCATCCTTTTCTTCATCTGGTTTCTAGTTCTTTTGCCAAACCTGTGTAATTTCTCTCTGTGTTCTGCAGCTGGGACAACTTACATCTTCGGCCGAGGCGGAGCCCTCATCACATACACCTGGCCACCCAATGACCGGCCGAGCACACGGGCAGACCGGCTGGCAGTGGGCTTCAGCACGCAGCTGAAGGAAGCCATTCTGGTCAGAGTGGAGAGTGCCAAGGGACTGGGAGATTACCTGGAGCTGCACATAGTAAGAGATTTTTCAGAAATATATATATCTATGTATTTATGCTGGGGATGTGGAAAGGAGATGGAGAAATGCAAAACATAACATGTTCTGTTTGAGACATCTGCAACACCTTGGGAATTACATCTGTAAATACACTGTGTCCAAAATAATGGTCAAAATTCCCTTAAAAATGTTATTTTTGGGGATTCTTCATTCTATCTTTTCTGAGAAAATGAATCTTATGCAATTACGACTTTTAGATGTTTGCTTTGWGGTACAAAAAAGTCGTTAAGGAGAACAAGTTCATACTGTAAAAAAATGATTAATTATTTGCAAGGGCTTTTTATTCCTAGTCATCATCATTTCTGTGTTTATACCTTTCATACGTTATGCTTAAAGGTCATTTAAAGCCACCTCTAATGATAAATTGAAATGGCAATTAGGGAACAGCAGACATTTAAAAATGCATTTAACGGGGCTCTAATTGTGTTGTTGACCTAATGCTTCATCTACTCACTTTCCCATTCAGTCATTTTCATGGTGGGGTTTCTGTTAATTACCATGCAGGACTTACAGCTGGATCATCGGCAGCACTCACTGTGTTACTGGACTCACACAATTAAAGAGCGTGTGGAGTCAAGATCAGCACTCGTTTTACTCTACCGGGTGGTGGGAGTGATACAGTAGCGATAAGCTTTGAGAAGACACTATCTCTGGTATCGCCATGTATCTGCTCTTAGCCTTCTGTACAGATTTTTTTTGTGTGCGCTCACACTGCTTCAACATCCCAACGACCCCAATTTGTTTGGTTCTACCTGTGCCTGGAAGCGACAGGAACAACACTGACCTAAGGTCACTTCTCAGCCAGTGCTCCGTAAACTGAGAGTGACAGGGTGAGGAATGATGGGAAATGGAGAGGGATGGGTGAAAGAGTGGATAGGTAGAGCTGCAGAGKAGCCCATATAGGTCAAGGCCAATTTAAATGCTTTTAACAATCAGTGATAAATACTGATCATGACTGTAATAATGAAAGATTATAGTTGGAAATTTAATGGATTCAACAAGTGATGAGGTGGAGAAGTGATGTATYTGAGGTCAACTACAGCAACTCTAAACTGAAACGGGTCATTCCAGTAATGGGTCATAATTTGTTTGTTCTTTTAAAGGCTCATCATTTTAGGTAACGAGGTGTCTGTAACCTGATGTTGGCTTTTAAATTTAATGTTTGAAGCTATGAGTATGTTAACACTTTCTGCTCTGGCTAAAAGATATTACAGCTTGGAAGTAATTTTACACAAAGTAGCATACTTTTATAAGCAAGGATAGTAACAAAAACATTTGTAACTCTAAAAGGTATAGAGGTGAACATGAATAAAAAAATAACAACAGACATCAATTATCCTCTTATTTTTTATGTTCGAGCTAGCACTAGGATTTCAGGACAGCTAGTYGCTACAAGAAGTTAGAAAGCTTATGTTAAAACTTGAAGTTGTTGAATTTGTCATTGAAGCTATAAGTGCATTAGTATACCCAAGTGAAAACAATTTAGGCAGTTGATGTTAGTATTGGTAAGTGGGGATGGCTGTATAAGCGAGTGCCTCATAGGTGTCCCAGTCTTTCTCCCCAGAAAGACACTGARCTTTATTCAAACCTTCGCACTCCTTGGATAAAGGATACAAGGTCTGAATCACTTAGAACTCCAAGCTTCTTGTGGTCCATAAAGGGTTCCCCAAGGTTTCTTTCTTTTTGACTGCTCAAATAGTGCAAAGAGGTCTCTAATTCAATGCTACAGACACCAGACACACCATTGTCATGGAGTTCAATCACCATTTTTTGGTGGTTAAGCAGGTTGTGTTCAGTAAAAAACTCCAACCAGTGTGCTTCAAGTTTATTTTTTTCTTGTCAGAACAATGAGAGCTTTTCTAAACCTAAGATTTGCCCATCAGTTCCTGTGACTGTCTGCAGTCCTTCAGCTCCCTCCAGCAGACTGTGTTGACATCTAATCCTGGCCTGGAGAACAGTTCTGTAGACTGTTGCTGGGAAACCTACAACAGGTTCTGGTGCAATTTAGGCTATTGTAGAGTGTTGGTTTATATATTGGTGTTGCTGAAAATCTTGCTTCAGTACAGGCAATTAATTAATTGCCATCCAATTATAATGCAATTTTTGAGACAAAATTTAAAATGTCGCAAAAACGAAAAGTGAATTAGGCGTGTTTCCATCTACTGGTTTGGAGCCAATCAACCAGGCTACACAAAGTGTGATTTCATCAGCCTGGCTATAATAATAGGGAGCAGAGGTTGCAAACTAGTAGGGACCACACAACTTTGGACAGTGGAGCAAAGGCTTCAGGAATGTGYTGCTATCGGGCAAGTTGTAACTGTTCTGTCATGTCAACCAGTACTGGCGATGTCACATGCTTTCTGGAGACATGGAGAAAGAAATCTAATTCTTATGGGAATATCTGGGAAGACGCCAACACCATGTGAGATAAATATTTGCTWTGTCAGAACATAATCTGCAACAATTTTCAATCTCCTCTTTTGCGCATGAACTCTTTTTTAGAAAATCCAAAAACCACCTGAAGTGAGCATAAAGACTTTTGTGAAAGTGAAGATGTTCTTTCAAATTTTGCCATTTCCATCAACTTTTTCCAATGTGATACTTCTGAACGCAAGTATAAAAAGCGTTAATGGAAACACAATAATTAGGTAATATTATGCCTGTGTTCATCAACATAGGCAATTAAAATACTAAAACAAAGATATTAAAGCACCTTCAGTATTCATAATGTAAAGTAGTCATTGGTATTTGCACTATAGAGCATTGTTGTAAAAGGTTGTATCTCATTGTAGTGACTCTGAGTTGGCAACTCAAACTCGATTCAGTATTATGCAAAAAATTATATTTTTTGATTGAATTCTTAATACATTTTGCGTGTTTTTAACAAAGGAACCATCAAGCAATATTAAGCAGCTAATCACACCTTTTACCAAAATAAGAAAAGGAGTTTGAGACAGCTGTGACCCTAATTTTTTTTCAAAACTCAAGTATTAAAAACTGCAGGCCTCTGCAATGCAAGTGAGGAAACTGAAACCCCCCACAAATGTTGAAATATATGTTTGCCAACTAGTCACAAGCAGTCACAGCCCAGTGAAATATCACCTTAGTTACCTCCCACCACCATAAACATCTACCACCCTCTCCCAAGAAAGTGGTTCTCCATCACACRTAGTATCCACATCTAGTATATTTATTTACGGAAAGACATGCAGTAGAATGTATGCACTGAAGATAAAGTCAGTCGACATGTTTGCAGCAACCTTCCAGGTAATTCACACAAATGTTTCCTTTGATGATGAGATTTATTCATGAGGGAAGCCCCTAGATTTGCTCACTTACTAAATATAACAACCAAAATACTCAAGCCTTTCATTTAGGTTTTTCTTTTAATTGTTCATACACATGTAAACAATAAATTAAAATTGAAACAAGAAATACAGTCAGCTAAAGTTAGGCTTTTCACAGATTTATTTGAACACATTTTCAACTTGGATTTGTGTTTTTGTTGTTTTAGGTGAACTATGGTGCATTTTTCCAACCTAAAGGAATGACTKCTCGCTGTTTTTCTCAGCCTGTCGCTCATGATCTCTCATCAGTCATTCTTTTTCTTGCTCTTCTCTCAAGTGCATATTCTCTATCTAACTTCAGTGTTTTTCATTTACTCCCTCATTCCCCCATGTCTGGCTCATTCATCCTCGCGCTCTTTCTCTCTCACACACACATCAGTGCCTCCGACATGCCAGCCCAGCTCCTCTGCTCCCATTGCAATTACATTTCATTTGCTGCCGTTCCTCACGAGTCGCTCCCCTAAATGACTCTGTTCAGCCCATGGTGGGTGTTTTGGTCCTGTTAATTATGCCTGTCTCTCTTTGAAGGGAGAAGTACAGGCAAATTAGACCTGAAAACCTTTGAGCCATAGCCTCATATCATCCCACCTGATGAGGGCCTCACGGACCCAATCAAACGACCAAATGGCTCTGTGTTTGGCCATGGTGGCCTTGAGTTCCAATATGTGGAACTTTGTACGTTTCACCTTGTTTCAAAAATACTGTTTCACTTTTCATTGTAGATTGGATTGATTCAAGGACTCTAATGGGATGCCAAAAGTCTTAAACCTTATCGGCCCATTTGAAGATTAATATTCTGAAAGCATCTTGGATTTAAATTCTGATTTTAGGGTTTGTTTTTAGAATCTCAATAATCGTGAGTTAGACAGGTAATACCAATAAAACCAGTAATTGTTGGCCTTTYCAATAGCTTTTTTTTAAATCAGTACCTCAGAAACTATGATCACGGGTATTTTTATGTCATTACAAGAAATGACACAACTCCAGAGGATGTTGTTTCTTMCTGTCTAACAGAAATACGAGCACTGGTTGGAACGCCTGATAATAACATGCCACCAGGATGTGATGGAACATTATTCCTTATCTCGCTCAAGCCACCCGTCTCTTTATATACCCCAGCCTCTCTTTGTAGACCTCCTACTCTCYCTCACCACTCCCTTCTGTGATTTCTATCCATTTATACTACAAGGGGTTAGACATCATTCATTCCACCTTTATGACATGCTATCATCACGCCCTGGGGTGGGAGATGTAAAGACTTAGTTGTGGAATAAAGCGTTGAATCCAAATCTGCTGACTGGGGCTGCTTTGAAAGGACATGGCATGCCCTTACAAGACCTTGATTGGTGCACTTTGATAATTATTTAGTGTTATTTCTTTTTTAACGTTTTTGTTAATACAGGACATGGTATCATTGGCATTTTGAGGTGTAGATGTAATATAAATGGATCATAATTGAACAGACCTAGCACATTTTTTATACAGTGCAGAGTTGCTATTGTGTCTATAAATATTCTTGGTAGGTTGTACTGTATGCATAAGTCACGTTGGAGTACATCAGTTGTGGGTCACAGTTCAGTATCAGTTCAGGACAGCATAAAGAAAGTAAAATTATAATTTTCTTTTAAACAAAATACAGTGAGAAAAATCAAACTGCCTTTTTGAACTGAGAGGCTTTAAGGTAACAAATCATATACATTAAGTTAGGATTTGTCAACTGGTGATTAAATKCATCCAATCTGTGAAACAAAAAGCTGGATAAATTTTGAAACTAAGCAGTTCAGTATTTATCTTTCCCCAAGAAATGACACAAATTATGACCTAAATGGCCTTCCATACATCTTTCTCTCACTTTTACTCTTAGCACTGATGTTGTAGATCATTGAGAACACAAAACATTTCCATACTGATGATCTGAAACAAGTAGRTCTTCGAGCTCCTTTTACAAAAATCAAGCACCTTCCTCTAAATGAGATTGGCACCTGTGACAAACACGTTTGTCACAACAGGACCTTAATGTCTGTACATTGATGATTGAGTACAAACATGTTGTGTTACCATGGGGCGACTGTGGTCGAGTAGTTAAGGGAGTCATCTTCCAAAGAGTGTTGGYGGTTTGATTTCACTGCTGTTCAGTCACGTGTCAAAGTGTCCCTGGAAAAGCCACTGCACCCAGGGTCTTGCCCATGTCTGATGTGTGTCCCATCAGTGTATGAATGTGATCTAAAGCACTGGTTAGTCTCTATAGAACGATCTATCTACATTAGCTTTGAGTTGCATGTGAATGTGTGTAAATGGGTAAATGAGGCCACAGATTATGTTGTAAAGCTCTGTGTGTATCCTGGTTGGATAGAAAGGTGCTATATAAGTACAATACATTTACCATTTACAGCCTTGATTCTCATACATTCAGGTTTGAGCAAAAGAAATCTGAATTTGCTGACTAGTTTTGAACAAAATGTGTTTCACTTCTACTTCTTAGTTTACATTTATTCACAAATCTTAAATCAGAGGAGGTAAATAGCGCAAGGGTTAGGGTTAKGAAGGAAAGGAAAGGCGAAACATTTGTTTAAAATGGTATAAAAATACAAGTTCACTTACCTTTCACTCACTGTGTTCAGATGAGCATGACAACACCTAGCTCAAGTTGTCACCAGTCCCATCTCAAAACACAGCAATGAATATACAGTATTATAGTTTAGATTTTTTTTTCTCCTTTTACTCCATGAAAATTGCTTTTGTGCTGGGATGGTCAAAAAGGAACCATCTAATTTAATATGCATGTCCTTTAAAATGCACCTCAAAGCAATCTTCAGCTAATGGACTTTGCTAAGGTTTATATTATTGATGATGTGTACATTATGCTATCTCCCCATTACCACTCTCACTGAGTTGTTTACATTGCCATTTTAGACAACACTCCAATCTGCAAAGCAGGCCCTGCTATRTTGTGTGAAGAGCGTTTCTAAGTGTAGTACATTCAAATCAGATCACAACTGAAGGACTACATACTGGTATCAGGACTCACTATAAAACCAAACTTTCAGTTGTGGGTTAGAACCCATATTTAGTTTCAACTACATTGACTTTTGATGGACTATCTGAACTTCTGTTACCCTAATGCATACCCCATCTATCCTAAAACCATTATATACATTCATGGCTTAGATGGAGGAGGTGGCTAATATTTTTACAGATGTAATTGTTGTGTGTTGTCACAATCCAGTACAACTATTCTGTTTTTGTTAACTTTAAAGTTTGTTTCAAAAATTGTTTTCTCACAACTGTTAAACATAATAAGTTTGATGTCCAAAGATGAAGGCATCAATTGCATATTTCCACTGATGTCACTGAAGTACAGTACTACAAATTTGTTTTATAAAAAGTAGAAATCTTCTTTTAAAACTGAACTGATTGATTAAGATTTTTACTTTTTACTGCGCAAAAATAAAGACTATTGGCTCAATTTCTGATAGCTTTGTTTGGAGGTTTTTTATTTGTGTTTCTCTTTTTTAGTCTATCAAAGTTCGTTAATCTCCTTGATGTCTTTCACAGAATATTAACTCTTTAGAAGTATAAAATGATAATTTGGGAGTTGAGGACATCAGTTTTGCCAAGCTTCATGACATTTCCACCGTTGGGGCCTGGGGTGTTAGATTCAGCGAATGAGGGATAATGACAGATATGGAAGCAGGCTGATAGATAAATCTCCCATCTGTGGCTGCTGGAAAAGACAGATGTCCTTGCATAACCTTGGAAACCAGTTTTGGGGCCTATCTCCAATTCAAAAATAACCCTGTTATTCGTATCATTTCAAATCTTCAAACTGAGTTACTTTGTTGGATGACGTATATTAAAGTGCTATTTTAAGGGCAGCGTGACTCAACAGTGCAAAGATTTAAATGTTCTGGTTCAGTGTAGCTAAAAATATCCCTCCACATATTGCAGAGAAATAACTTGTTTGCATCTTTATGGGGGAAAAATACTTAATGAGCAGATTTTTAAGGAAGTTTGAGAGTTTGTTCTGTAAGGATTCCCATCTTGCCTGTCTTAGCTTTACCAAGCTGTGCATGAAAGCTGCAGTTATACGGCAGCTTATTCTTTCTGTACACAAACACTGGCATTTTGAAAACTAAGCATGCGAGACGTCTTTGATTTCAACCTGGATASAATACCTACAGCGGTGTTTCTCTGCCGTCATGCTCCACCGTCCCTGCTACCAGGCATTGGTGTCAGCTGTGCAGACAGTCCAATACTGTGGTAAACAAAGGCTCTGAGACAAACCCAATTTAAGAATCTGAATTATGTTTGGCCTTCTAGCTGGAAAGTCTTTGTTAATTATAAAATTAACAAGAAATGACCATGTAGGTTCACAGGTAGAACCATCCAACCTTTATTGTGCAACTGTTTACAATCAAAGTAGATTGAGATTTTATAAGCAGAGATGAGTCATTATTAAAGAAAAGAGCAAACAGTACAGTCATTATTTATACAAGGTGCTCATAAACGTACTAAATAGTGTGAAAAGTGGCTAAAAGAAGTTGTAGCTGGTGATGTAGGACTCACATGTTCTTGTAGCTTTTTTTGTAGTTTCTGTATTTATTGCCCTTCCCACATAGCTGTCGTTACATTTACAGCTGGCAAGTTGAAGCACTAACTGCTCAGTGGGAAGTGTCTCATCTGCAGTTATGGGCTGGTGCACAGAGTGCAGCAGGCCTCCCCCAAGCACCTCCATCACTGGCTGTCCCGTCTCAGCTCATAGCATTAAATAAGGGCTGCCTCTGATTACCAGCTGGGGAGTCATCTTTCAGCAAAACTGTCAACTCTGAGTAGTGGTAGAGGGATTGTGGGGTGGAGGAGAAGGGACAGCAATGRAGACATGGCTGTATTTTCTTCCCTTTGGCCACACCCTTACCCCTGTTCCAGTGTGTGATAAATGTTGATTGAGAAAGTAATAGAGCAAGCAAGAGYAAGTGTTTGTGCCTCTGTTGAAAGACGTTTGTGTGACCTGTGCCTCCATGGTCAAAATATTCACAATATTTTAGTTTTTGCCAGTAGATTAGAAACCCATTCAAACCATCATGTTGACCCCACTGTGCTGACTGGATCACAGCAGAATTGGGGGAACCTTGGGTGTAACGACATTTGTTACATTGTTACACTCATCAAATAGGGTTTTCCCTGCCTTTCTTCCTGAGACAAKTTTCCTGCACTTTTACCAGTTCTATAAYTGGTATAATTTCTTCTGATCACATCAGAATGCAGCTGCAGGTCTGCTCTGGTTTGTWATCATGACTTTGTCATGATTTTGGCTGTAGCCTAGTGTTATGAAAGAGATTTTCAGTTTGAATCCTGGACGAGCCCCCAATCATTTAYACCTCCATCTAGGAGCAGCCAGGCAATGACATAAAAGGTGATTCCAACCTCTTCACAATTCAAGCAGCCACTGCACAATGCAGTAGTTTTATAGAAAATGTGTAGTTATTTACAGGGATTATGCATTTACAAAAGTGGAATCTTAAAACTTCAGGGTGAGCCAAGGCCTAAACAACAAAACAAGTAAATTATTTTTAAATTTTCCCTTTACCAATGAACACAAATAAAGTGTAACCAAACATAGTTCTCTTACCTTTCTAGAAAAAAACAAAAGAAGAAACAGTTCTTAAATCAGAAGGAAGTTTATTCCTACAAACTCCTCACAATATGATTTACAAACAACTAATGTTGACGTGACACAGCTGGTCAGGTGAGACTGGTTGGAATGCATGCAGTGAATGCAATCTGACATTATCCCTATTGAAGATCATTCTTGTTCATCACGGTCACCAGTCCCCATTCAGCTTTTTGGTCTCTGTCATTCAATCATGGTTGGCTACCTGGACACTAATATACATATTTAATTCTCATCGCAAACACAGATATACAACCACAGTTGTAACACCTAGGCATGAGGCTAKCGTGGTTGGTCCATTTTCAAATTTTTAATTACCAAGCCACATCACCACTCTCTGTCCAGAACCCCAGCTGCCACTGTGGTAATAAACCACCATTACCTCACTAMGGAACTTTAGAGCCTCAAAAGTATCATAAACATATTATGCCTAAACATTTAGAAATTTATTTTCAATACCTTATTTAACCAGGAAAGTCCCGTTTAGAATTAAAAATAAAATAAAAACCTTTTTAAAGAAAGTGCTGGCCAAGAGGCAGCAAAAGTTATACAACATTTAGAAATAGTTACACAGCTAAAATTCCAAACAAACAGTTATTAAAATCATTCACAAGTCAAAGAAGTCATCTCTAGTGCCCTCWGTCTGGACTTAAAAGTGCTCAATGGAACCAGGTCAGTTAACTTCCAGTCCTTTTGCACCATGTTCTATGTAGAYGGAGCAGAGTGAACAAATACCCTTTTTCCCAATTCTGTGTGGCGAAATGGGACAGAGAGCAAGAAATGATCATTTGGTCRCAAAGAGTACTTTGCAAAGACCTTCCATGTTCTTGTTAGCTTTTTAAGTCAAAGAGGGGTCATCT
Source organism: Austrofundulus limnaeus (assembly GCF_001266775.1). Classification (NCBI taxonomy): domain Eukaryota; kingdom Metazoa; phylum Chordata; class Actinopteri; order Cyprinodontiformes; family Rivulidae; genus Austrofundulus; species Austrofundulus limnaeus. The sequence goes on from NW_013953153.1 coordinate 47,332, forward strand.
TCCAGAGTGAAGGAAGCCAAACAGCAAGATTCTATTTTTAAATATAAATCTCTACCCTTCCATTTTTTTACATTATGTTCCAGTGGCCAAAGATCATTAGTCAAGGCGTTAAGCAGACAACTTTGTAATTATAAACTGAAAAATATGACCTGATATGCAACAGCAGCCTGATGGAAGATGACTAGCGAGGAGAGCAGTTYGGATGGAGAGTTTTCTGAGTGCAGTTGGGAGCTGAGAGATGCTGGCGTCAGATAAAGGCAGATGGTGATGCAGATAAAACTGTCAAGAAGAGGCTGAGGCTTTTATCCTCTACTCCCCGCCCAACATAACGCACTGATGTGCATGAATAACATTCGGCAGGCTTTTACTCCTCACTAGCTGTCAGTAATGTGCGCTGTCAATCACTGCGCTCATGTTCCAGCTGCAGTTAAAGACACCTTCACGTTCACTCAACTTGGTGTGTACGACACGTTTTTAATCCTACGTACAGAGACGTGAGTTTAACATTAGCCTCCCTCAGATTTCTTTGTTACTCTCTTATTTATAACCCCATCCCACATACTTTCTTCYTTAAATGGGTGTCACTTCTGCAGGCTGCTCTCTTTCATCTTGTCAAGTGGGGTGAGAAGACAAACATGCAGGGTGGGATGGAGGGATGGAGCTTGGGGAATAGCTAAGGAAGGGAGAGGGACCCGATACTTTGATGAATGCAGCTGCCTCGCAAAGGGGTGAGTGGGCCGACGTGTATAATGAGATCAGGTCCTGGTGGGTTTGGCAGGGTCTCACTCAGCCAGTGGAAGCCCAGCAGTGTATTGATTAATCCCCCACTCCTCCCTCTTTTGCATCACTAATTAATTGCCCCTATGAGGAATGGGCAAGTAGGCTGCAAACTGAATGTGGACAGCGACAGATGCGGTCTTAGTATTTCTTTATAGGTGGCTCATTTTTAATTGGTTGTGAGATTGCATACCGCCTGTAGAACCCATCCCCCCTTGATGAGGATTAGTCACTAACCTAAATCCAGCCGTTCGTACCTAAAACCCTTTTGACTGATGATGTTGGCAGAGAGCAGAACTCAGTGCAAGTTTAATTGCTCCCTTGGAGACCTGATTCATAGCCCACAGTGTGATGACCACTTCAAAGCAAGGCATCAACTTGTACCTGTCATTTGTCTGGATGTTTTTTTTTATACAAAGGCTGCTTGGAACATCCAGGAAGTGACGCACTACTGCCAAAGAGTACAACGAATACCTCATTACTTTGATTTATTAAAGTAATGATACAACAGAATGAATAAATTGAAATATTCAACAAAGTGAACTAGATACTGTTGGAACATCTAGAGATGGGACATTCAAGAATGATACAAATCTTTTGAACGGCTTCTTAAAACAAATGATAGGAACTGAGTTGCGGACAGTAAAGAGACATTTATTTATTTATTTATTTATTTATTTATTTATTTATTTATTTATTTATTTATTTATTACCCTTTGTAATATCTTTATATTTTCCTCAACCACAGAGACCATCACTCATTCTTTGCTTTTTCATGGGAAACGAGCAGAGCAGTGGAATACAGTAGCTCAGGGGGAAAGGGGAAGGGTGTTCTGCTTAACAAAACAAATGGTTCCTCCCATGTGATGCAATGACGTATCCCACTTGAAGATGACGTAGGTCGTTCTAAATCAAACAGCTTTATGAAACAAACTGGTTGTCAAGAAGCCCCATCTCTAAGAAYATCATACTCAACTGCACTGGATTGATGCAGACCAAGCAAATAAGTTGCTAATAATGTTAAGAAGTTGGCGCCTTTGACCAAACACGTGTGTCTGGTGGTGTAATGATGTTGCTGTTTTTTTTTTTTTTTTTTTTTTTTTATTTTGACGAAAACTTGCAGAAAAGCAGAGACAAAAAAAGAGTCTAGCAGGGAGAGTCTAAGGTAGGAGCAATGTAGGATTTATTAGCCGGTAAATTTATTAACCAATGTATTTTTCATTGTTATTGTTGTTTCATTGTCTTTTTGATCCAGTTCATATTGTGAACWGTAAAGTGTCAAACAGAAAGTTTGATAAGTCTCAAAAGGATATCTCGTGAAAATATTGCTAAAAAATAAAACAAAAACAAAGGAGTGTGTGCGCTTTAATAATTTCACCTTGACTTGGTCCAAAATAAAAAATAACAGTTCTGAGTAACATATCCCAGTGTGAAAATACAGCATGAATAAAACATGAAATAGTCCAGTCAAACCCAGCTTCTTAGCTGAGTGCTAGTTTTAGAAAGTTGCACTTGATCAGGCAAATTGAGTAAGTCTACAAATGGCTTGCTAAAGTACTTTTCATAGCTTTGCTTATATGACAGAATTGCCTGCCATACTCCCTCCTCTCGCATCCCTTCACCGCACCTGTCTTTGATTAGTGGCACTGCAAAGCTTTTYCTACACAGCTAATCTGAATCAAACAAGCAGGTTTTCAAGCACCTGCAAGTTTTTTTCTGAACCAGCYGCGCTTCTCTTTTTTTTCTTCTATTTCTACACTGGCTGTGAGCAAAATGTAATTAAATAAAATATGAGGTGATCACCTGAGACTGATGGATTTGTCATCTACTTCATGTACCTATCCAAAACGTCAGTACCAAACCATCCCAGCACAAATACATGCACCATTACACCCCTACTGCAAACCAAACACATTTCCACACTGCTGTACAGAATAGGCAGATCCTAAAACTCCTGTTTTTTTATCTGAGCTAGACATTCTTGCTTTGCTTTGGTGGAGACGGCTTTAAATAGTTTCTTCCTCTATTTCAAATCAGTTAAAGATGTAGTTAAAGTAAATTTAAAAATGTGTGCCCCTTTTTCTCGATAATGACAATAAAAGCTTGTAACTAACGTATTTTTTTTTTTTTGTGTGATTGCACACACTGAACTCCGACATTTGTACTGTAGTAATTCAGGGAGAATACATGAACCATTACGCCCCTAGTTTCTTATAATCTGAGGGTGTAGTACTGGAACTGAATCCATGTAAACAAAATAATTCMGTTAACAAGATGCCCTTGAATATTTGAAGTGTTTTAAGGTCGGTGTACTTGTAGCTTCAGCTGACCCCAGTGTAGCTGATGGGRTTTCGGGATCAGTGCACTATGAAGGTTTACAAGTAGAACCATCAGCACACTTTGAGTCCTGAATGGCATGATTACCTTGAAAATTCCTATAACCTTTTTTTTTTGTCTGTTTACCCACTCTACTATTCTACTTGTCTGCATAAACTTTTGTAAACATTTGTAGTCCAGCTTTAACCATGTTCACATAAAGTTAAGATGAATCAGGCTCAAACTTATAGCATGTGCCCCATTATCCCAGATAGAAAGAGAAAGGGAGGGCATAWTGGAACTTAGTAAAGTGAAGAAAAAAAGCACAGAGTGCATTTATCGAGGCTACTTTGTCTTTAGTGAGGGCCCCCCAAGGAAAGAGCAGCTGTGTAGTCTTCTTCAAATGTCACTGCTGCAGATCCAGCCTTCAGCTCTCTCTGGATGCACTTTAGCCAGGCCAGCCCTCACTCACTGCAATGAGCGATGGGCTCGAGAGGAGAAGCCATTTATTAAAACACAACTCCGACTTCATCCAACAGGAAACGGGCCACTCTTCCTAAAGTGATATTTGATTCATGCACATCTACTGCTGGCCATCCGGAACTTCTGCRACGAACATTTTACCAGCTGTTTGTAATTGCTCAAGTATATTTTACCCTTCTGTCGACCATTTTTTYCCTCACTTCACTATCAGTTGCTTAATTTATTCTTGTCTTTTTATATAAAACTTAGTTGATTGTAAAAGCCAATTTGAATCAGTTCTTCCATTCAAAATCTYATTAACCACCAGAAAGCCTGTCTTTACGATGCAAACTTTAAAAGTGCTGGTTATGTAAAATATCAGCATTGTGAGTCATGTCCACACTTAAATTCTTTGGCACTTATTGGATCACAAAGGTAACATACGTGAGAATGCTTTATGATACGATTTGTTGAGAGTCACTACAATTTAAAACAAACACCATCTGGTGTGATTTTAGTGCTTACCCCCAGCTTATAG
>NW_013953153.1:52424-111356 GCF_001266775.1 Austrofundulus limnaeus
GTTGATGAATAATAAAGGTGCCTGAGTTCTCAGTAAGTACTCCCTTTTATGAGGCTGATGGGCATGAGGTGCGATGCACAGGGAGATCAAACTACAGAAAATACCTGTTGAGTTTGGTCACATGACATGAAGGGCCCATCCAACTGGTTTTTGTGAATACAGCCAAACCACTGTAAGATATTTTATGTATTTTATAAGCACTTCACATATACATATTTATTCTTGCTCATAATTCAAATATTCAAAATTGAATAGGTTTATTTCAACCCCAAGGTCACTTTTCATAGTTTGTGTACCCTAACTACTGCTAGTAGTTTACAAYAGTTCCTGTAATCTCACCTAAACTGGAAATATAGCACAGCAAGGAATGTCAATTTAGTTTTTCTCTTGTGCTTTTTTGTGAGTTTACAAGCTAAAACATTAAGAACAATATAATTTACTAATTTTGTAACATAAATTCAGTTCAATATAAAGAAATTAGTAACTCAGGCCTGTGCCTGACTGTGCCTTTCCACYTTCTAACACTTTTCTGTACAGTACCTGTAGCAGCTAAGTGTTAAGCTCTCATGTGTTTTGCTTGGTTTTACCGCCTTGTGATGGCACCCAAATGTTCAATATTTGCATTTTTCACAATTCACAGGTGCTCTAAGAATGTAMCACCTGCAAAAATCTGGCCTTCACTTTACATAAATGTTCATTGTTTCATCCTTGCTGTTTCAAACAGCATTGCAGGAGCCACTAAAGGGTATTTCTCTAACCCAAAATGCAATCTTTTAAAGATAATGGTGTAATGAACCCACCTCTAACTTAACCTATGACCCCAAACATGACAGATGCAGTAATAATAGATTACATGCTTCAGTTTGGTTGCAGATTGATGCTCCTGAACTGAAGAAAACTCTCATATATGTCCACATATCTGAACTGATACAACACTTATCGTGCCGCCTGTTTGTGGTCTTGTCGTTTAATGTAGAACAAAGCAGGAGTTCCTCTTTGTCATCAGCTCATAAAAAGAGTCAGTTTTTGCTCTCACATTCATCATTCTCTACTTTTTTTGGTGTGTTTTTACGGTCTGTAGACTGCATGTTCCATGACAATATGACAGCATTGCATACATGCCTGGCATATTGTTTGAGCTGTTTTCTGCATTTCCATGTGGATGAAGACATTTCTAAAAACAAGGGACAAAAAAAMCTGTATGAATAAGGCCTAAAAATGCAACATTTTCATGTTTATAAGCATGCTGTGTTTCACTGCTACAGTAATGACTAAAATGTCCTCTGTTTCAGTGAACAGTGGCTACAGTCAATGACACCCATCCATATTTTACCCAGACTTCTTCCTGTTCCGGGTTAGATAAGGCTCTAACATTCAGGGGAAATGGTTCACATTTACAAAGACAAAATTAACTTTTTTATTATAAACATTAGGAATGACAAACAGAATAATTACACCCATAATTAACACATTTGCTTTATAATGTTTAAAATACAACATAACAGTAGTTTTGAATTTTTCACGCTAAAATGTAAAAAGACCAAAGTGTGTGATGCCTTTGTCTGCAATCAGTTAAGAAAATACTAAGGCATTTTTGGACAAAGAAGTGAAAGCTGGTGTGCTTTTATAAAAGCCTTGTTAAAAATGGTTCAATGGTTGCAATCCTTGTGTGAAATGCCTTAATGGCTTTGCTTAAACTGTAGACATCTGAAATRCCTGAGATCCCTTTAGGAAAATGGAGCCACACTTTTGTTTCAATGTATWTTGAAAAGGTAAATGCACTGCAGTCACACAGCATTTTTTAAAGTCTTGTTAACTCAAAGAACTTTACTGTAAAAGCCATTTTCATATAATGGGGGCTAATTAGATGCAATGTTGGAGTCTTCAATCTGTGTGGACTGAAGTGGGACTATGGCTCCAGAATGTTTTTATCATTGGCTGCCAAAAGGCAAAAATCTGACAATGATGTTTTTGTCTTTGTCTGCATTTATCTGTTTGTCTGCAGTAAYTGAAAAACATAGCATGAACTATCGAACATATTTTAATAAAACTTCCAGAAAATAATCATTGGGGAATATATTCAACTGATTAACTTTTAGAATCAACATAATTCAAATTAGATGCCACAACTTATAGAAATTAGCCAACACAAAAGTGGCTAATTCAGTCAATTATACAAATATTGCTATGAAATTGTGTGTCTTAGTAGCTAATAGTCATCAGCATATAATCCAAGAGCTAACTGATGGCACATGATTATTGTTTAAAATGTTTTATTTATTGAAGTAAACCCTATCTATCTGTAAGCATCTGTTAGCAACTCGTCTTTTAAACCACTGGACATAATTGAACCTTCAGAAAGTAATTTCTGAATATACCTCTACAACTCAGTTGTGACTTCAAAAGATAATCACTTGTAACAACTGATTATATTTTGAAGGGAACCCATAGGAAGACATCTGCTTCAGCCAACTGAACTTAGAAAATACATAAGTCAACCAATTTTACATGTGTTGTGCTAAAATATGGAATGACGATATCTGAAAGTCATCCACAGAACATAGTACTTGGAGCGATACACATTGCATTAGATCTCTGTTTAACTCTATGACATTAACTGTTCTCAAAATATCTTGTGAACCATTGGATATTAGATGAAACTTAGAGATTTACCATGGATATGAATAAACAATATTTAAATATTAAAGTCAATCCAATTTAAGAGAGCTGCCATGCTAATAAACATTAGCAAACAAAAAATGGCTCTGACTCTGAATTTAATGGATATTGGTTGAATGGTACTAAAACCTCTCTGATTGCTGGATGACTATTTTTACTTGATCTACAGCCATTGTAAATATGTTATTTTTTTATCAAAGAGGTTTGGATTCAGGAAAAGGATGACCTTTGCTTAGAGGTTAGCCAATGTCTGTAAAGAACCTTGTGTGACTTTAACAGTTTTACTTAGTCTGTTCTTTGTTGAGGGGCCTTCTTGATCCATCRTTTCTGTATGTTGAGACAATATTCTCACAAGATTCTCTTTGTTTTCATTTTGTAGGAACGGGGAAAAGTCGGCGTGATCTTCAACGTTGGAACAGACGACATCATCATTGAGGAGAGTGCGGTGATGGTGAGCGACGGCAAATACCACGTGGTGCGATTCACGCGCAGTGGTGGCAATGCCACTCTGCAGGTGGACAACCAGCCGGTCATTGAACGGTTCCCCTCAGGTAGGAACAGATTYCTCCTCATCCAAGGACCGAGTAATTGAAACAGAACCATGATGTACTGTATTTCTCAAGTTGGAWAACACGAAAAAGAGAGAAAAAAATGAGATGTGTATTAATTCACCTTCCAATTTGCTTCTAAAGACTGTGGTTTATTTACTACGACCTTAAGACTACCTGCATTATTCTGTGGGGTTTAGTCTGGTTCTGATGTGAAAAGCATGAAGAACCACATATCTTTCCCGAGGCAAGTAATCTCCCCTCTAAGAGCATCAGCTCTCTGCAGTTAGTCCACCACTGTAGCCTCTGGCACTGCGTAGCCAGGACTCATTGGAGGTCAGCTGAATACCAACACACCAGTGAGGAGCAGAGGACTGGTGTTTAGAATCCATTCTTGGGCTTGATGATATCTGGATGAGTCACTGCTGGGAGGGTACTAATTTCTCCCCCAACTCATCGTTTTACAGTAATCACCCTTTTCTTTTTCCGCCTGAAGTTGGAGGCTATTTTCAGTTGTGCTGAAGCTCTCATTTAATTTCTCTCTCTGACGTGTTTCCATCTTTGTACATGGTTGTTCAAAGGAAAGCACTTCTTTGTTCCCAACATGAGTTTGCATGTGGTAAACACCAGCCTGTAATCTGGACCCTGYCTGCATTAATGATGAGGTAGGAACCGAACGAGTTGAATACAAAACGAGCGCTGTCAATATCGCTTTCCATCTCCATTGTCTTGAAAAAGCTTTCTGCRTAATATCATTGTTTAAATACAGCGGGGAGAACACCACTAATGTGGGCATGATATTTGCTCTTGTTGACATACAGTATAGAGCAAAGAGACGGTGACATTCTCTTTCACAGCAGTGATCCCATGTTTTGTTGCTGGTTTTTGGCAATGAGGGAAGCGCACTCTCTGGCTCATCCATCAGCACAGCGAGGCCAGACTGAGGGGCATGCATCACAGCCAGAGGAGGAAGCGCCCTGTGACAGTTCACTCTTTTCACTTGTTATTATGATGGAAATGGAGCCCTTTTCGCCACAGCGCAAGCCGATTAGAAAATAACAGCTGAGCAGCCCGTTAACACCGGCATGCTAATGTCATCATCCAAAATCTATGCTTTGTTTCATCAGGAGAAATTAATGCACAGCTCATAATGAATTCTTTTTATTCCTCTTCCCTTCCGCCKCCCCCCTGCCGCTGTTACCCTCATCAAACAATCCTTACTATTTTTCTCTGCGGATGGCGAAGAGAACAGTGTTGTTCTGTTGCTGTTTGTTAGTTTATCTGATGGGTCTCGTGTTTGTCTGTCAGCGGGGTTTGAAAGTTTTAGGACGTTACCAGGACTAAAGGGAAGGAAACTGACGTGCTTTGATTCATTTATGTGAACTATTCTTGGTGCACTGGCTTTGAAGGTTCCAGTCGTTGGTGTCTGACCGGGTGGTGTGCTGGGAAAGACAGATATGTTGCACATTCGGAAAGCAAAACTTCAGCCAAGGCACAACATTGTGGAGATGTTTGGGTTTAGGAACGAGATAGAGCGAGTGAGAGAGGAAGGATGTAAGTGTGGGCTTTGCAACTTCCTTCACTTCAGTTGCGCAGGATAACGAAGYGAGGTTGTATTTTGTAGGCAAAATAATTGCAAACTGAGATCTGCTGTTTCTGTGACCAAGATTGGAGATTTAGACACCTTGTTCTCTAAATAAGAAAGAAATGCTCCCTGCTCACACTTTTTAAAAAGGCTTAGACCTGTTTTGTTTTCCAGATACAGTATTATTGCTTTGTTGTATCAGCTCAGTTCCTGGGTCCTGGAAACTGATTAGTTGGTGGTCCAAAATTCCTTGACGTAATGCATATTATTTAGACAAAGATGATTTTATGTTTAGAAAGGACAGAGTTTGTAGCTGTTGTTGAGACTTGGAAAAGATTGATATACGTCTCTTAGCTACTACCACACAAGCTCAATTTCTGTAAAACTGACTGAGTTTTGGACATTTTTGTGTTAATATGGTCAGCTGTGGTGGCCATTTTGGGTCATATAGACTCCAACAATTAATCATCTGTTATATACATCATCTGTTTTAAAAAGTTTAATAGCAGCATGTCTATTGGTTTATGAGCTATTTTGCTAGCAGACAGATTTAACTCCAAATGGTAAAGGCTAAACTTAAAGAYCTTGTGCGATCTTTTTGATCTCAGAAGTTTTAGTGATCGGTCTCACCTGCTACCAGAAGTGTTATTAAACAACAAACTAACAGAGACATCAGCAAAAATATTATTGCCTTCCTTTATTTTAAATCTGCAGGCAAAAATATGTCCAATCTGGCATTCAGTTAAGTGTAACAGGTACCAAATTTGTCTAATCCCTCAAACAAAACCAGGAAATGCAGATTCCAGTGTAATCTCCTTCCCCAAAGGGATTGTTGTAACCTACATGCGGCTGTTGCGTTGGGATGTTTGTAGGCCTCTTCAGCACTCTACACATACGGTGATTTCTCATTTATAAAACCACAGTTCAAGCAACGTAAAAGTTCCCAGAAGATGTTTGTAGAATGGTGAGGAAAAAGAGAAAAAAAGTCAACTCTATAAAAAAAATATGACAAAATGTCCTTTTTTTTTGCAAATGTGTGTTTATTCAGACTCCAACCAAGGCCTGAACACTTAATGCCTTGTTAGAGGCAGAAGCATTTGCACAGTTTTTATTCAAAAGGCCTCAATAAAAGTCCCAACTCGCCAGCGGCAGTCGGTCGCGATCGGATGATCTGGAGAGACAAGATGTTGACAGCAAACACGGTCGTCACGGGTCAGGCYCGTTCAACAGCACAGCAACACATCGTCTGATGTCCCACAAAGTGATGTTTGTTGTCCCGAGGGTGTCTGGGTCTACGGATGTTTTGGTGCGTGTCTGATTCCTATGTGTGACAGTGCGCGCAGCCCGTCTGCGTACGTTGCTTGCGTATCATGTTTTGAGGTTTTTTTTTCTGGGTCTTCTGTTTTTGTATGCACACGCATGCACACACTTGACAGACAAAGAGCAGACGAAACGTGTCAGAAGTGGGTGCTGGGCCGGCTAATTCCATATGCCAGGTGTCCCCGGTGGGTGCTGCAGCAGCAGTTATCGCCCCAACCCCACCTCTCATGTTCCCAAAACAGCAGACTGGCTCGATAAATCCAGGCTTCATCACCCTGAACTCCGCCGACCAGCCGCAGATAAACAGGCCAATGCCTTATAATGCTATAATGGTGCAATTTCCAACCCAATTTTCCCTTATTCTTCAAGAACAGTCCTCCCCGGTGGATCGAAGAGTGCGCGTTATTTTCACATACACAACTTAACTACGACATAACAGCTCGGTCAATGTTCTGACAGTGTTTTTTTTTTTTCTTGTTGTTCAAAGGAGTTCGTCTTTCTCTTATTTTTCAAAACAACATCCTTTTTCTTTTGGGGGACTGAGGTGACATTTATTCCACAAAAGATAGTTTAAAGGTATGACAACTTGCTGTGATCTGGAAACCAAACAAAAAAGTAGAACTTTGAGTTACATCCTGGGCTTTTAGCCCCTGTTTCCTACCGTAAACTTGGAAATCTTGAATTTATTCCAGTGACAAAGTGTAAATAAGATGTAGATGTTGTTTAATTGATGAATTCCTGTCATCTACTTCCCCGCTAATTTTCACTTGTGGTCAAACTAACTTCAAGTATGTGCAGCTTTATTACGGTAAGTACCAATAAGTACTTGAGCAGACACACTGTGGAGAAACACATGGAGCTTTTCACACATCGGCTGAGCCATCTTGCTGTTAAAATAAAATCTATCCTTGTGAGGCCATCACCATCGTCTTTTGGTCGTTTCAACAGACCAAACAGAAAACAGCTCAGCAGGTTCCACAGGACAGCACAGAGTTGCTTATTAATTTCCTGTTTGACTAAAATAAAATTTAAAAACAGACTGTTTTCCTGCTTTTTGGAGTCTAAAATAAAAATAGAATAATCATCAGTTTTTCAATATCTGTTTTTAAAATATAAAAGGAATGACCAGAAATTACATGAACCCTTAAAGGAAAATTCAGGCTCTTTTACTGTGGAGTTCCATAGAGAGGCTATAAACATTAACTTGCGTAGTTGCTGATTAAGCATCCGCATATTTGTTTTTCTGTTTCTTTACCTTTAACTTCTTATTTGCAATCTACCAACTTCAACATAGTTTACACTACTTTAGTTAGTTACATATCAAAATGACTTGTTTATTGTAATGTTTATACTTTTCAAAATACTCATTCATCTTTCACGAATAGTTTTCCTTAGAGAAATGTCCAGATTTTTTCAATTCCTTCAAAAACWTTGAAATCTGATTCAGTGTCATCCTACTCGATTTTTGTCTTCTCGTGCTTCTTTTAGCTTTTAGYTAGTGTTTTGCTACTTTTGGGTTTTAGCTAGCACTTTGCTTCTTTTTGTTTTTAAYTGATCCATGACGCCTCATTGTTAAGACCATTTTTGACCCAAGGGCAGCAGGAGGGTCAAGAAATGTTAAAGGCTGGAGTTGTTTTAAACTCCTGAGAGCTTGTGTCACCATAGGGGCTGTTGGCTTGCCTGAATMATAGCATTTTATTCTGTTTAACTAGCATCTGTTTGTTTGTTGAGGGATTTTGATGTTAAGATCTCAGGAGATTAAGAAAGCTTCAAAATACTTTAGTTTGAGCTGTGCTCAGACTAATCTTTWGCTTGTATATCCGGTCAGAATAAATATTATTTCTCCAAACACAGGTTGCTCAAAAACTATCAATAAAAGGTAAGATATTTATTAGGGCTTGCCATATCAAATGAATAAAAGAGCAGAGGATGTCATTGTGAAGCAATGAAAGCCTCATGGGTGTCAGAACAAAGAGAGGCTTTGTGTAATTCAACATGGCACCCAGATTTCTCAGCAATTTTAAGACATACAAAGCTGAAATGACGTTTAAGCTAACCGCTAATGCTAATTTGAAAAACTCCTCTAAATCATTCATTTTAAAGGCCCTGTCACACATTAACATTTTAGACACTTTATGCCAATTAATGAAAGAGTATGCCTAAATTACTAATAGAAACTAGACATGGGTTTTTACAATGTAAAAACAAGTGTGCATTGCCATATAGCATGTCATTGCAGCATGGCTTTGCCTGCAACATTGGACTTGCAGAATGAACTTTGACCAAGTTCAAATATGTTTTCTATACCAGCTTGTGCCTGTCATGTCAGCAGGTATTAGTAACTAGGGTAATTGAGTGACAATTTGAAGTTTGAAGAGATTTTTTGTTAAAGTTGCGACAGCTGAGTTTTGAACCCTGATCTCCCACATAAAAGTCTGTGACATAGACCATTAGACCAATGGAGCTGTGGCAGAAGGTGGTGGCAAGGGTTGATTTGTATGTGTGCAGAAAGAGGTCACGTTGCCAATACAATTATTGACATAAAAATGCATAACATTACAACAATAGAGCAGTATTAAGACAATATTATAGTAAAACATCAAAATACAATCATATTATTGTAAACACTGAACTATTGAGATTAAATATAAAAAACTATGGTGCAGTACCAACTTGAGAACAACTGGGGGCAGTATTGAATGATTACAAGGCCCCATTGACTCCCATTATATTAATTTGGAATAAAGTTTAAACAATAATATTTAAAAAACTACAAGTTGTACAGGTACCAAAAGGCATAGCAATCATTTGGCACAGGACCTTTACAGATAGAAATTACAATGGCAGCTGTAGGGCAAAGTATGCAGGAGCATTGGACTTGCGGAATGAGCTTTGACCAAGTTCAACTATGTTTTCTAAACCAGCTTGTACCTGTCACGTCAGCAGGTGTTTTTAATTAAGGTAGCTGAGTGACAATATGAAGTTGGAAGAGATTTTTTATTAAAGTTGCGTTAGCTGGGTTTTGAACCCTGATCTCCCACATAAAAGCCCATGACATAGACCATTAGACTGTTGGAGCTGTGGCAGKGTGTGGTGCCAGGGGTTGGTTCCTATGTGTGCAGAAAAGAGGCCACATTGCCAATACATTTATTGAGTRTTTGTAATTAGGGTAAYTGTGTGACAATATAACAAACTGAAATTATGTAGTTTTACTGAAACAGTTTGTTCATAGCTGGGATTGAACCCTGATCTCCTGAATGAAATCYCACAGTGTTCAGCATGAGATTATATGAGCTGTTGCAGAAGGCAATCCCGGGGCTTGGATTGTATGTATGCAGAAAGAGTTTACCTTGCCAATACARTTATTGACACTAAACTGCATAATATTACAAAAATAGAGCAGTATTAAGACAATATTATAGTAAAACATCAAAATACAACCATATTAGTACTGTAAACACTGAACTACTGAGTTGAAATATTAAACTATGGTGCAGTACCAAGTTGAGTACAGCATGGGGCAGTATTGGACCAATACAAGGCTCCATTGACTGCCATTATAATTCATTAAACATTAATATTTCATAAACTATAAGTTTTACAGGCACCAAAAGGCATACCCATCATTTGGCACAGGAGCTTTACAGATAAAAATTACAATGGCAGCTCTAGGACAAAGTATGCAAGAGAAGAAGCATGCCAAATTTGAGATGACTTGGATGGGAAGCGAATCACAATAGTGTGCATTGCATTGGCAATGCACACTGATTAGATATTTCATCAATGTGGTAGCATTACAGTATATTAATTTTTTTCATAAGTTGTCTAAAATGTTATAGTGGGACAGGGCCTTAAGTCTTACAGAGCTGAAAACTGGTATAGTTGTAACCATAAACAAGTTTTGACAAATTCCTAATGCTAAATGAAAATCCAAGTTGGTCCCCACAGCTAATTTGAAACTGCAATAACTTGAAAATTTAWAACATTTTTAGCTAAGATTTGTTGTGGTGGTAGCTAAGAAGGATCTCCATCGCCTACTGAAGCCAAATCAAAAATCCAAAAGGGCTGCCATAACTGAAAGGATGAATTTACCATAAGTCTGTCATTTTTAGTCATATTGAGTTGAAATTTGGTGTGGTGGTAGCCAAGAGTAAATCCTCAAAACTACAGTTAGGTCCATATATATTTGGACACTGACATAAATTTTTGTCTTTTTACCTGTTTATTRAAACATATTYAAGTCCASACATTCAGCTTTCCTTTGAGGGTATCCATATTAAAATTGATGAAGGGTTTAGGAGTTTCAGCTCCTTAACATGTGCCACCCTGTTTTTAAAKGAACCAAAAGTAMTTGGACAATTGACTCCAAGGCTATTTCATGRACAGGTGTGGGCAATCCCTTCATTATGTCATTCTCAATTAAGCAGATAAAAGGCCTGGAGTTGATTTGAGGTGTGGTGCTTGCATTTGGAAGGTTTTGTTGTGAAATAAACATGCAGTCAAAGGAGCTCTCCATGCAGGTGAAACAAGCCATCCTTAAGCTGCAAAAACAGAAAAAACCCATCTGAGAAATTGCTACAATATTAGGAGTGGCAAAATCTACAGTTTGGTACATCCTGAGAAAGAAAGAAAGCACTGGTGAACTCATCAATGCAAAAAGACCTGGGCGCCCACGGAAGACAACAGTGGTGGATGATGGCAGAATAATCTCCATGGTGAAGAGAAACCCCTTCACAACAGCCCACCAAGTAAACAACATTCTCCAGGAGGTAGAAGTATCAATATCCAAATCTACCATAAAGAGAAGACTGCATGAAAGTAAATACAGAGGGTTCACTGCACGCTGCAAGCCACTCATAAGCATCAAGAATAAAAAGGCTAGACTGGAGTTTACTAAAAAAAAAAATCTAAAAAAGCAGCACTCTTCTGGAAGAACATTCTTTGGACAGATGAAACCAAGATCACCCTCTACCAGAATGATGGAAAGAGAAAAGTATGGCGAAGGCGTGGTACAGCTCATGATCCAAAGCACCACATCACCTGTAAAACACAGCAGAGCAGTGTGATGGCTTGGGCATGCATGGCTGCCAGTGGCACTGGGTCACTAGTGTTTATTGATGATGTGACACAGGACAGAAGCAGCCCAATGAATTCTGAGGTATTCAGAGCCATACTGTGTGCTCAGATCCAGCCAAATGCAGCCAAACTGATTGGTCGTTGTTTCGAACTACAGATGGACAATGAGCCAAAACATAAAGCCAAAGCAACCCAGGAGTTTGTTAAAGCAAAGTGGAATATTTTTGAATGACAAGTCACTGACCTGATTTCAACCCAACTGAGAATTCCACTTGTTAAAGACTAAACTTCAAACAGAAGGCCCACAAACAAACAGCAACTGGAAACCGTCGCAGTGAAGGCCTGGCAGAGGATTAAAAAAGGAGGAAACCTAGTGTCTGGTGACGTCCATGAGTTCAAGACTTCAGTCACTGCCAACAAAGGGTTTTCAACCAAGTACTAGAAATGAACATTTTATTTACAATTACTTAATCTGTCCAATTACTTCTGAGCCTCTGAAATGAAGGGATTGTGTTTAGAAGATGCTTTAGTTCCTCTCATTTTTTATGCAATCATTTTTTTCAACCCACTGAACTAAAACTGAAACTCTGAACTTCAACTGCATCCAAATTGTTTTGTTTAAAATTCAGTGTGGTAATGTCTAGAACCAAAATTAGAAAAATGTTGTCTCTGTCCAAATATATATGGACTTAACTGTATGTTGAAAATAATCCTGCACCAAGAGGCTCATAGTTTCCCCAGGAACTATTTAGTTATTCATAACCGTTCCACTGAACCCTATTTTAAAATACCCTTTTAATCAGTTGWTGGAGCATTAATAGCAAGCTTTTTTCCACTCAGCAACTTATATCAGTATTTATTGTGGTTCGTGCAGGACTACCTTCATACAATGTTCTCTATTTTTTACTTTAGTTTTWTGTAACTAGTGCTATAAATACTCTTTCATATTATCAGAAATCAAATTAAGTAGAGTTGGCGCACTAAGACTATCAGATTAGTTGTTCAGAGCTGTTCTGTCGACACTCTGGCTGTTCATGGCTCTCACACATTCAGAGGGGAGGTCAGCTTTAGAGAGTTGGGGCCTGCTACAGCGTTAATCCCTCTTTTACAAGAAACCAGCTGCCCTTTCAAAAGCGGCTCCAGAAACAGAGCAGGAGACAGAGAAAACCAGGGGGAAAATGTTTGAGTGAGAYGTGTGGTTTTGTGTGTATATTGGTTTTGTGTGAGTGAACATCTTGTGTATTTACTGCTGCATAGAAGTCTTGAACCAGCCCTAGTTTTTATTTAATTCTTCTAAATCCATTCTTCCAACCTTGTAATTTTTAAGGTAGTAAAATGTCTTTCAAGACTTTTATTTGTGCAATTGCTGTTTATTTTTTTTCATAGTTTTATAAGAGTCATTGTACCTGACCCTATTCAGAGTATTTTTTAAACCACCTGAGAAATATGACACATTCAAGCAAAAGAATCCATCTTACCAAAATGAATAGGCTCTTATGTCATCACATAAAACAGTTCTATTTGGGTTTTTAAGCACTTTGTCATAAGCGTTCTTTCACAAAAACACATTGAGTGCTTTCTTTTAGTGGTGTTTACAAATCATGCCAAATATAACAGTGTATCAGGAACTGGATTTCTGCACCAACATTCTCAAAGAGCTGAAAACTTGGTGTGTAGCATTATGTGTAACGTAGCATTGAAGAAAATAGAACAATTGACAATTAAAGGGGTGAAATAATTGGCAAGCTTAAAGGGCTGTCTACTTTAAAACCATAACTGAWTATGTTTTTGGGATGGACCTACAAGAACATAACAGAATAGGGACAAATTCCAAAACCCTTGAATGTCAAAGCCGTCATACAATCCTAACATTCACTGTATAGGTTTTTCACATCTTCAAGACATTCTCCTTTACTATCACCCCACTCCGTGCACCCCACTATGCATGGCTCTCCTGAAACGAGATGAGATGTTGCTACAAACTAAAATAGCACATCACACTATCAAGATGCTACATCTATGAATATCATATCTACGCTTGACTGATGCTTGACCGTGACGTGATCACAGTCATAGCCTAGGTATGAGAGCAACTCAGCCAGCCCTGCTTCAAACTCTTGATGTCTGTGTATTTCCTCTTAAATTGTGCTGTGTATAAATGGAATACATGTTTGTGGGTTGAGAAGCAGGGTTTGAGTATTAAAAGTTTGCCAAATATTCTCTGTCCAACAGCTACTGACTCGTGTTTTGAGTTTCTGGTACCCCAGGTGCTGCCAATCAGCCACCTGATTGGCAGCACCTGTGAGTATTCAGTAGCAATCTTACATCTCCACAGTCTGGGATTGAACTCTATCCCCCAAGATGACAACTTTCACCCCCACAGAGCAGGGTTTATTAGCGATTACCTCCAGTATTTTGGAGGGAAGTGGATGAAATGATCTTCTGACCTTAACCCCATTTAACACCTGTGGGTTCAGCTTGGGTGTACTGTTTGTTCCCCCTTGATCAACACAACCAAACTAGCTGACCTGTAACAAATGCTGGTTGAGAATGGGGCACCATCTCTTAGTGTATGACAAAGCCGGTGAATATGACC
This sequence comes from Austrofundulus limnaeus, assembly GCF_001266775.1. NCBI lineage: Eukaryota > Metazoa > Chordata > Actinopteri > Cyprinodontiformes > Rivulidae > Austrofundulus > Austrofundulus limnaeus. The sequence goes on from NW_013953153.1 coordinate 66,229, forward strand.
ATAAAGAGGAGGTTCCAGGCTGTTGTGGCTGTGTATGGTTCATCTGCATGCTACTCTGAGTTAAATGAATACATTGGTAAATTGCCAACATTTCTTGTTTCCTCAGACTGCAAACATTCAATCCAATAAACAACACCAAACAAGCATCAATAGCAGAACAAGCTGAATTGGCACGAAAAAAATGGCAAGTTTTTAATGGACTTAACCTACGTATTTAACTCTGCTGCTCAACCCACAAATGTATGTTTCAAACAGATAGGGCACCATTTAAAGGAATCAACAGACTTTCCAATGGTTTAACATTTTTAGCCAAGAAGCATTGTTATAACAAAGAAATAATTAGGCAAACACAAATATATTTACTTTTTTTTTTGCAAAGTATATTTTTCACCTCAGAAATGGTCTTAGTGGACAGAAAAGTCCAAAAGCAATTATTAAAGAAGGCAATTTGTTAGAATGTTAGAGGTATGTCAAAACACACAAGAACTGGATTTAGTATATATTTGGATAGATGGTTTATAAAAAGTCAATTATAAATTTTATTCTGAAACATAGAGGGTGGCATGTAAGTAGAGTTTTTACAGTCATGTATGAAAGACTGTGGAAGCTTTGTCATGGTTTGGGAGTCATGCTTGGTAGTATTGTTGAAAACTTGTGTCTTTTTATCAAAGTATAAAGACAGAAAGCATTTGATTGGCAAAAGTGTCATTTTTTATAGACAAGACTAAGATCCCAAACACACCGTCAATGCAGGGAATAGCAAATCTAGACAGAAAAACACAYAAGGGACTTCTGTAAGTCACAAATTGGCATCTTCAGAGCCTGAACCTCAACATCATTGAAGCAGTAGGGGATCATCTTGACAGAGAACAGAACAAAAAGCAGCCACCATTTAAAGAAGAGCTTTGACATTTCTTTGAAGAGACCTGAAGACTTACTTAAAGAAACAACAGCAAAGCTTGCACAAGAGAATTCAGGCTGTGTCGAAGGATAAAAGAGGGTTGAGCCAAATACTGACATTACTGACTTTCAACCTCATGAAACTTTTTCTAATTTTTTTAATATTCCCCCTTATGTTTCTAAGTTTTTTAAAATTACCATTCTTCCCTCATTTAGGGCAGTTTTGTATATTTTTTTGCACATGACATTTTTTTGGATGTAAGTAAATGGTAAATGGACTGCACTTCAGTGGTGCCTTACATCCAACTAGGATTCTCAAAGTGCTTTGCAACACAATCTGTGCCCTCATTTACGCATTCATGCACACATTTCTTCAGCACTCTACTAGATCTCTGTACACAGCTAATCTAGATAAATCATTCTATAGAGACTAACCAGTGTTTTAGATCACATTCATACACTGGTCACACATGGACAAAACACTGGGTTGGGTGTCTTTCCCAGATACACTTCGTCACGTGACTGAATATTAGCGGAGTCAATCCCCCAACTCTCTGAAGAATTACTGCTCTCAGCCACAACCGCCCAGTTGATGATTGTAGGTGGTACATCCATGTCTACCTGTCTGTCTCTACATCATCTTAAGGCCATTTCATACTCCATTCGAAGCTCCATTCGTCCACAAACTTCTGACCAATCACACCATTCCTTGGGCTTACTTGTGTAAGAAATTTCAGCCCAGAACTTGTGCAGTGAAGGCGGTGGGCACACATTATGTCGCACAACTATATCAATGAGAGACGATTTTGCAACTTTAAATGGAGAATGAAAAGACTTTTACCCTTCCTTCATGTCAACATCATCTGTGTTGTCACCTCTCCGTACTTTTCTTTATTTATAGTGATCCTTCACAGTAAATTATGAGAGCTTCTGTAAAGAGCCATCTTTTTCTTGTGCGATTATGTCACATTCTGCATTACATTTAACTGCACGCCCCGAAGCTTTGGATAATCACGCTTTTTACAACCGTAGTTATGCCGTCACCATCACAGCGTATACTGTCTGTGATTACTGTGTAATGCGGCCACCATTATGACCAACGAAAGAGAGTGCGGTGTACTTTTTCTTCCATACTTATTAGTTCTTATGCATGTTCAATTTTTACATGTGTCAGATCTATTGTTAAGTTGTCACTTTTGTTTCTTACTGTTAGTTAGAGATTCTTTTAGAAAGTGGCGTTGCAGGGTAAGGGTTAACACACAAACAGAAGGGACAACAACGGGCAAGGAAGGTGGAACAGAGACTTTGTAGTGCTCTACAGTCAGCTTATTAAATGATGGACTGACAGGGACAAAGAGAAGTGGCTGTTTCTTGAGACTGTAGCAAGTCTCTGATGGACGAGGTCTTGCATTAAGTAAAACACGCACAAATGCGCCCAGACGAAACAATTTTCCTAAGTAGACCAAGACACCACTTAGCCCTGATCATAAATCAAGAACAGAAAAAGTGAGAGCAAAGACAAAGCCATTGTCATTCACTGTCTTCATTCTGTAGGGCATTTAAAACATCTGTTCAGTCTGAAGGCTGAACATTAGAGACAGAAAATGAGGAAGAAGAGATTTGTGAATTCACAGAAGAAGAAAGGAGAACACTTTATAGYGGCGAGGTCAGCTTCGGCTCCTCTGACTGAGCTGCTAAGATGCTCCTACTGCTCAGATAAATGGTGTGAGAAAAAGGGGGTCAACAAAGCTCTCGGCTGTGCTCCCCCCCCCCCCCCCCMCCAGTGCTTATGTGCCTCTGCCATTTCTCAGCATCCATCTTTGTCTTTGCAGACTGCACCGTCTCAGACAGCAACACCAAGCGTGAATAAACACGACAGATAGAGAGACCCTTTCAGGAGGAGAGATTGAAGCAGCAGAGAAGATCTGCTTCCCTTTACTGTTGGCAAAAGCAATGTGAAAGCACTCTTAAAAAAGTCAGAGTAGCTAAAAGCAAAGAAGAGCAAACGGATTAGGATCAGAGAGGGGTGCACTCTGTGCAAAAACACCACAGACAGACAAATGGCTAGAGGCGGGGGGGACTTTAGCTGAATGTGGACTAGATTTCACTTCACTACCTTGAGCCTCCCAACAAGAAGCACCGGAGCAGTCTTGCGTGGCTTTAATGGTCCATTGGTGCGGATGATGATGGATCAGCGYGTGGGGTAAAACTCATGTCAGCGTCGGCAGGAAACTATCTTTACTATTATGCCTCTCAAGAGGAGCACCCCTTCATTTTCCAGTTGTTGAAACCTCACTGTTCAATATGTGTGGGGTGAATATATTACAGTACACTGAAGCAGCCTCTAGCGTTGGGATTTCAGCACAGCTCTTTACCCTGTTGTTGTAGAGATGAAACAGGAAACATAAAGACTAGTATTAAAATGAATTTAAATTAACCTAAATTTATGCTTGTCACATAAAGGTACTCCACTAGTTAAATACCCAGATATAACATGAAAGAAACTGTTAGACAGTTTTAAGTGTAAAGAGATTTATTTTTAAATGAGTTTGAATGAATGAGTTTTTTTATTTGGACGCATCAAAAGATCATTCCAAACAACGAAGCAAACAAACAAAAAATTAAACATAGCAGAAGTTGTAAAAGTACTGTTTAATTGTTTGTAAAGAAAAATCACCAAGAAACGTCCATTTGAATTAAAACTCTGTATAACTCGGTTATTTTTTTCCTTTTCTAAACAAATTTTTTTTTTAAATATTCACTTTATTCTTTTATTATTTTGAACAAAAGATAAAGGTTGACTGTGTCTTTGGGAAAGGTGGGAGTATCAAGGGATTGGGGTGGGGGGCTCAGCTTGACGGGGGGCTTTAAGGAAAATAAGTTAGCAGGATCTCACTGGGTTTGATTGAAGTCTAAAGGAAGAGTCAGAAGCCAATGGCTGATTGTACTTCACTTTACTATTCCTTATGGATTCTCCAAAACACAAAATGCACAAAAACAAAAACCACCCATTAAAAAGACACCAAATAGAACTTCAGCAATACACAATACAACAACAATAATGTACTTCATGTACATAAACAAACATCCAAATCATTACCATACTTAATCAACATCATCATTGCTTTTATCTTAATAAAAATAATTGTGTACAATGAGAAGCTGAATCAGAAGCAGGAAACAGGTCCAGTATTCATTCTTGAACATATATTCGCACCCATATAAATAACTTTAACCTACTGGACTCAATATAGATACTACTAGCACTATCGAGTGGTCACAAGACAACCTTACACTCATTTCAGTGAAAACTAAATGGCAGGGATCCCAAAAAATAACTTCTACAGCAACTCTTGTCAGACAAAATGGGCAAAGTAAAAATCCAAATCATATTAAAGAAACTAGAGTACTTATGTACAGTTGCATCTTTAGCTTTATAAGACATGCAAATTTGACAGTTTTACATTTATAGCAAAATACAATGTTGGTAAAGATGAAGTCCTCRTTTGAGGACATTKGGRCTRCATTTYATTATTGATTGTGCTATAYAACTGGATAAGGTTTAATTATTGAGTCTATATTGGATTTATATGCATTTATATACTAGCTCTGAATAAATTCAATGGTAAAACTGGGATTAAACTATTGAATCATGAATCTGACATCCAGGYATGTATGGTGTTGTGTAAAGTAGTACTTCTGAAAAGCAAACATTTATTATCAAGATTTGTCTTGTGGAAACTTATAAAGCACAAAGAAAATTAAAAAGGTTTATTTTCCTTTTAGTACATCAAAGACTCAGAAGCAATTATTTGSAAATAAAACACTAAGTTTTTTTTTCCTCTTTCTGTGCCTTTACGAGTCGCCTCATTTAGTCACAACACGAAGACAGAAAGCACATTAATCCCAAATCAATCCTTCAGTCATTATAGCAACCAGGGTTCCTGTGTGTTTGTGGGCAAAACTGAGAATTTGTTTTGTCCACTTAGAAAGCCAAATGTTTTTGTTGAAGTTAAAAGACTATTAATCCAGATGTGATTGTTGCTTTCTGCTACACGACTTTGCAGCAGAGGTCATGCATTTAGTCAAACTTTAGGTTTAACTCTAATATTTTTGCTTGAGAGCTTTTGTTGAGGCTGTAGGATATGTAGACTCTAACGCTTCTGGGATATATAGACGGGAAATAAGCCATGAGTGACACTTGTAGTTTTAGACTGTTGGTTWTTATTATACTTTACTCAGAAATGTACAGCCAAAAACAAAAGGCAGTGAGAGCGATCTGAAGCTTYGTTTCATCCAGCTTAGTCACTTGTCACTAAAGACGTTCTGCAGGTTCTTATTGGGCCTCTGGTGCTCTGCGACTCCATCTGATTGGATCTTGCACTGTTGGAAGGTATCTCAGATTATTGGCCCGTGGCTATGAGATGATGGAGAGTGAGCGAGAACAGGGAAACAGTCGAGGAAGTAATGAGGAGGGGAAAGTTGGAAAAACACAGCTAAATAGTGCAGATCAGGAGAGGGAAAAGATTGCTGTGGGTGATTAGACAAGTGACAACTGATTTCTGCAAGTTTTTTTTTTTTTTTTTTTTTTTTTTTTTTGAGGATACGTAGACATGAGAAACCTGTGGTTGGCTCTGGCTGCTGCTCTTACACAAATCAATTCATGGTGGAGATGAAAGGTGTGGAGGACTGATAAGTGCAGCTCGAATGAATAATGAGCAAACAGTTAAAATGGTGACAATCCTGGATAGGATGTAGCAGAGACAAGTGAGGGATGAGTTTACAGTAACCAAATGAGTGTGCTGGTTAGGTGAAATGTGTTCAACATCTCTGCAATGTGTTTAGAGGGAAAAAGATATCTAAAATGCTTTGGTGTTGTGCAGGCTCCATCCGCTTCTTGTCTAAAATGAAGTAATGAAAAGGTAACTCGGGTTAGTTTGACAGAAAGAGGTTTCTGAACGGGCGGGGGAGGAAGGGGATCAGCATGGCCGCAGGCCAATCGTCTCCAGTGTAATCTCTATTCTTCTGAATGGATTTCCAATGTGGGTGTCCTGTACAAGGGCATCTGACTGCCTGCAGAGGAACATGATATACGGTTCGCTTCTCAGAGAGTCCACACACACACACACACACACACACACACACACACACACACACACACACACACACACACACACACACACACACACACATACACACACACATGGTCAAGTGCAGTGACACAAACGTCCACCTGATTATTGTTTTATTTTAAAGATTCGTTCTTACTATGCAGTTTTTTAAAGTACAGTAATTATTGGAATAATATCTGCCCCATGTTTACACATACATTACACACACACATACACACACAGAATATGACCGCCATGTTTTAGCTTAAAAAAAATCTGTTTTTGTAATTCTATAATACAATGATTCCCAACCAGGGGTATGTGAGCATATTACAGGGAGTATGTGGAAAAATTTCCCAGGTGTGTAAATAAATAAATAAAAATAAGAATGAGATATGTAGAGCCCTATGACTTTTGCAATGCGGAAAATGCAAACAGAATCACGAAATTGACATAAAATAGAATCATGTATAAAATACAGAATCTCATGGAATTTGCTCATTTGGGGTGTTTGATGTATTTTGGACGCTGCTGCTTCCTGCACCTGCCTTTACCTGGTTTATTTATTTAATTACTTATTCACTTTCAATGCAGCATATTTAACTTTGTTTAATTTGAGTTGAAAATAATAAAATGCCTGAGAATTAAACATTCTAGGGGGTTAAATAAATAATTTTCATTTAATAAWCAGTTGTTGTACATTTTAGTTTTGGAGAATCATCATTATGTTTGACAGAGGGGGGGACTAGTGGTATGACAAAATGGCTCAGGGGTACACAAGTCTAAAAAGGCTGGGAGCTACTGGTATAATAAACACAGATTAACACAGAGACAATGCTGATCAGCAACTGTTTTAAGATTTTGGGTGTTTGACTTTTTCATATTTGTGTCTACATGGCTGAGATTAGTGACTATGGCCACCCTGAAGGGAACTCCCACTGGTTGTAGCATTAGACATTATTTGATAAACATTTACTTGTAAATTTTGTAGGCTGTTTATTTTTGGGGAAAAAAGTGAAAAACTGTCATTTATGCCGCAATGCATTCTGGGTAGATTATGACAATTATTAGGTCCTCTGGTACAARCTCCATCCAGCTTGAATGCTCACTTTGGACAGTGTCTGACATTCAGCGCTTTTAAATGAAACCAGAGCACGTTGACAGACAGGAGAGTGAAGAAATGAATCAGCATGCAGCTGAAAATGCAGATGCAGACACTGAAAACACCCTTTTTAATGAAACAGAAGTTGCAGGTTCACACACATATGCTACTGTTAATTCTACTAGTCAAGGATATTTTCATTCTTTATGTTCCACCAGTTTAATGAATTTGCAGTGGAGTGGGCAATTTTCTGGGAGACACGTTGTACCTCACCTATAGCCAAAGATTTCCGTTCATAATTCAAAGTCCTTAAGTGTGATATATATGGCAGAAACAGATGGAGAATCACATTTTTCATTGTTTTTCAGCAGATGTTGTACTGAATATGTTTCAAATGTCACCCAAATGTGTGCTSAGCAGAGTCTGTTATTTGTTGAAGCTGCTGAATGTATCAATCTGCCAGGAATAGAGTTAAGATCAGGTGGAGTCATCCTTTCAGCAGCCACAGTACCCTCAACAAATACATGATCTGGGCACACCACACAAACATTAGCATAGTGACATAGACCTTGTGTTGATGAGTAAACAGTGACAAACTAATCAGTGTTGAGCAAAAGTATTGATGTTTTTATCACCTAATATAGCGTTCTTTGACATCAGTCTGTTGAGAATATTTGAGAAGGAGTTGTTTTAAAAGCCTAAACAAATTTATACTCATTTAAATAACCATTAGCCTAGTCTGGATGAAGTTTTATTTCTTTGAGTGTGTCCTAATTCAGGGGTCAGTGTCAGTACTTGTAGTTGTATTTTATTTAACATTTCATTGCWGCATTAATTTCATCAGCTAAGTTACTAAACATACATTTAAAATCAAAGTCTTTGGTCAGTGATGAATTACCAAACTATGCTGACTTGGTAAAATAAATAAAACTCTGTCGTCTTCGTTTTCCTGTCTAGTTTCAGACAGTGCAATGCATCCTGGGATATCCTTGGCATTATCCTGGAAGGATAATCAGATGCAGCCTTTGTTTGGGTTTTGTGGGCCACATTTGTGGGCTTCATGAGAAGGACCTATGAACTGGAACAGCCTTCGGTGTGGGGCAGTGATATAAGCTGTTGATAAATGTGGATTCCAAAGGACGCAGCCCCTGAATTTAGACATAACCTTTTTCTCCATACTCTGCTCTATGACTTATGTCTGATAAGGCACTAACGATTCAYAGCTCAAGTATGAAGCGCCTTCTCCATTTTTGTCTCACTCTAACAGCTCATTCGGCCAAGTGTAGGTGTTTCCATGATAGTGTGTTCCTCACTCTGTAGGCATGATTGCAGGCGGCTTCAGCCGTTGTGGTTTTATTGTCAGAGAACCACACAAAAAAATCTTCTACGGACAGTCTGACTTTTATTTTTTATTTGTTGCAGTACTGTTTATAAGTGTGCATGTAGCTGTGGGGCCAGTAGTCCAAAACTTCCTGGTATACTTGCCTTTACTTGCCGGACTGCCCCATCGAGCTTATCCTATATGCACTTGCCTCCTAAAATGAATATAAAAAGGTTTGTACCTCTCTCCAGGAGGAGTTTGTAAGTTTGGCTCGACTCAGTCAACCCACAGGCAGCAGGCTGCTGATGTCAAAATCATTTACGTGCAACACTTGGTGTCGTCCGCCTGGAACCACCACTGGGGAAGCTCCAAAAACTGTGCAGGAACTGGAACTGGAGACACATTTAGCTGACACTGAATCGATGAGAGCYGCTTAAAGGCACACCTGTAGAGCAGGGACTTTAGAGAAAACATCACTTCATAAAACAACTCGACCATCCACTTAAGGCTCCCACCTTACCTGGTCCAAACCCTGTAAAACTTTACTGACATGAACATGTCTGCAAATGAGAGTAGGAAAAGAGCATACACACAAAACAAGCAGAGTGCACCTTCACTGAAACACGAGACTTCGAGGAAACCACTGGAGTCGATTAGTGCAGGTTGAGAAAATAAAATGAAAAAATATATGCCTCAACACCACAGAGCCACGGGCTAATTTACTACTTTATTTCTCTCTCTTGTAAATCAGATTTTCCTGAGTGCCAGGCCTAATAGGACTGTTTCATATCGAGCAAAGCCAATAGTCTTGGGAATGAAGTGAGCGTGAATGCCAGCGGGAGGGAGGGAGAGGAGAGGGGCCCAGCTGTTTAATCTACCACCTCCCCCTCAAACCCACCCTAGCCCCCTTCCATTCTCATGCAGAGCAGGCTGCAGCTGGTGGGAGAAGAGCGAGAGAAGTTTTTACCAGTTCACTCAGAAGAACAGGTTTCTCAGGATCTAAACGCAAACCGATGCAAACAAACAACCAGGACACAGAGGAATTTAGATTTTCTGAAACAAAAACCTGTCCAGCAGAACTTTAAGGAAGGTGTTGTTCCACTGGGTTCTACAATTTTTATTTTTTATTTTACTTTACTCTTTTTCCATTCCCAGTGGGTTCTAGTGGCTCCTATCGTCTCCTGTTATCACTGACCCCTAAGGTGAAAAGACAGCAGTGTGTTTGCACGTGTGTGTGTGAATGTGTGTTTGTCTTGTCGTCTGCAAAATACGCCACAAACAACTTGACAGATTTTAATTAAACTTTCAGAAAATAATCACTGAGCGAACATCTAGAACAGGAGTGGGCAATCATGATCCTCCAGGGCCGCTACGCTGCATGTTTCCCTGCTCCGACACACCTGTCTCCGTCATTCAATTACCTCTTTAAAGGGGCAATATCATGTAAAATCAACTTTTTTGAGTTTTATATCATGTTATAATGTTATACTCTCATAAAAAACATGCCCAAAGCCTTGCTTTGACTCATTCATGCGTGTTTGAGAAATCCTGCAGCGTTTTTAGGAAGCCATGCAGAGGAGCAAAACAACAGGTGGGGACCAGAAACGCCCCTAGGACGTGTCTTTAATCCGAGCTTCCTCATGACAGAGCGCACCCCGCCTCCCCACACACCCCGCCCATGACTCCTGCAGGCTCTCGGGTGAAATTGAAAGTGAAACCTAACTGTCTGCTGCGCTCTCAACATTAGTTCTCACTCAGTGAAGCTCTTTTCAGATTAAAAATACCTTTGAGGAAATGTTTTTTCAGATGCCAAGTAAACTACATCATAGTGCGTGCGCCCCCCCCCCCCCCCAAACAGGACGGGACAGAAGCAGAAGGAGGTTCTTAAAGAGACAGAGGCCAATTTCAAGGTGCTTAGAAGAGGAAGTGATGAGAAGATAGGTTTATTTTCTATTTAAACATAAAAACAGCATTTTAGTAACAGCTAAAGGTGACATACAGTATATATGTTATTATTGAATGGTATTTAAATACATACCTGAGAAACACATAATATTGGCCCTTTAAAGCTACAGTAGGGAGTTCCAGGGCTCTAGAGTGCGACCAATAGCGACAATAGTGTATAATTTTATTGGGGGGGGGGGGGRWTATWTTGGTAGGATCAAATTATTGTGGGTGGTCATAAAAACATTAACATAAACATAAACATTTGCACTAACTTATTTTATTTCATTTATCTAGAGATGTTTAGGTTAATTGTTCAGATCATAGAATCACTTTAAATATTTTTTCTGTAAGTYATATTTCATGTGCAATTCTTATTCAAATAAAGAAATAGATTATTACTTACTTATTTGTGAGTTAGTATTGCCTTAATGGACAATGATAAAAACAAAAAAGTGGACCTGTAAAACTGCAATGTTAAATGTGACATGGTTGAAAATTTGGGTGCACCTAAATTTTGGGCCGGTGCACCTAAGAAAAACAGTTAGGCACAGCGGTGCAACCGGTGCAAAAAGTTAGTCTAGAGCCCTGAGTTCTGAGAAAACTGTGGAGTTAGCCTGAAAATTTGAACATGTACACATTACAGCCTTTCTGCCAATGGCTGCCGGACCACTGGGAGGAGCCAGAGGAGCTTTATTCTTTCACAGATTAACTGTCACATATTTTACTGTCAGGACATAGTGACAAGTTTTAACAGATATGTAAAAAAATACATTTTTATAAAAGTTACCTACTGCTTCTTAAGTTCTGCAGAAACCTGTTCATCATTCATCCATTCATACAGATCAGGTGTGTTGGAGCAGAGTAACCTCAAAAACATGCAGGACAGTGGCCCTCGAGAACCAGAATTGGACACAGCCAATGTTAACCCAAATCAACATGGCCACCGCAGACAACAGACTAAAAACATTATTTTTTTAAATGACCACAAAGCAACTAATTTTGCAGATTTTATTTTGTGCAATATACTGGTGTGGTAATAGTAGCTGCAAGTAAAAACACCTGAAACGCAGAGCTAACTCAGTTTGTTAGCAAATATCTTATTAACCACTGTATGAATTTTAGTGAAACGTCAAAACTAAAATAATTAGATGTACAACTGATAAGCGTTTAGAGTCAACTCTACTTAAGATTGCCTCCACCACCAACTGACCTTAGCAAACACAAAATAGGTTATAACTTGGAAAATCTGACAGCATTTGAGCAGTAATTTGGTGTGAGAGTAGCTTTGAGTCATCACCAACACACACTAAACTCAACATTTGTGCGTTAAACTTTGCCATCACCTGCTGCCCTTAACTCAGCCTGGCTGTTAGTAAGATGTGTCACAAACCGTAAGATTGATTTATTGAAACTCTCAATAAGTGTTCATTGGACAAAAAAATCAACAACTGACTTCAGCCAACGCAAAACAAATTACAGTGTATCTCAGTCGATTTTACAGGTAATGAGGTAAACATTTCATGTGGTAGTAGCTGAGACTGATCCTCAAAACATATGTGAATGCTAACACATCTCTTGATATTCCACAATGAAACATGACATTAGACATAAAGTGATTTACAACATTTGGCCAAAATGGCCCTAACTACTTCTGTTTCTCAACATGATATAATTTTAGTTTTAAACTCGGACATGAAAGAAGATAGATGTCATGTGTTCCTTAAAACATGCTAGCTTAGTAATTTTTATCTAGCATAAATGAGTAAAATCAACGATTGCCCAAGTCTTTGGTTTTTGATAAAGATGTTTCTACTTACTGTACCTCCTTTTGTCTGGAAACACACAAACACACACATTTCATTCCCTGCGTTTATTACTGTCTGCTGTTTGCTCTGTTATTTATGAAGAACAAGCGATGTGCGACAGGGTTGTACATTTATTCTCCAAGGCATGAACTCACTGTAGTACCAGGAAATGAAGAATAATATACAAGTATAATGGAGTGAACGTAAACAGGGCTAAATAAAAACGGGGAACTGAAGGGTCAAATGTGAGGCACATGAAGGAGAAGCTGAGAGGATGTTATGTGCAGACTCATGTTGTGTAAGAAATGATGTCCAGAGTATGTATGGTGAATGACTCTCAGCTACTACCACACCAACTCTTAGCTCAAGCTCTGTAAAACTAACTGAATTACAGCCATTGTTGTGTTTCCTCAGGTCAATTAGCTGTGACCACTTTGAAATTCTTTAGCTCCAATAATTAACCAGTTCTAGATCTGTATCAAATACTTTGACAAAATCATTTTCATTTAAATCCATTCAGTGGTTCATGACATATTTAGCTAACAGATAAACACATTTTAAGTATGTGTGGTGAATGACTCAGCTACGACCACACGAAATTTTAGCTCAATATCTGTAAAACTAAATGGATTATAACATTGTTGTGTTTTCTAAATTCTAACCATATCATACATCTTATATTGAACTGGTTCCAAAAGTTARTCATTATCATTAACACATTCATTGATTGTTGTTGAAACATTCATAAAGATTTGTACAGTAGTTGTTGTGACTGACTCTTAGACACTACCACATTAATTTGAGAATGTTTAATGACTAATCATTTCTTATTAAACAAAATAAATTCTACATACAATAGAAGAAAAAATACACAAAAAACAATTCACAAATAAAGTTAAATGAAAGGCAGCAGAAAGAAGAAACAATATTGTAATATCATATAATAAAATTGACCAGAATGCAAAGGAATTAGCATTTTTCTGTGAAAATGTAGCTTAATGCTGAATGATTTTTGCAGGACAAAAGAGAAGACAATTTTTTTTTTCAATTTTTTGTAAGAAAAAAAAAGCTGAAATTAGCAGAAAAGTATCTTTAAAGTAGCTTTAAAAAGCTGAAATTTAGCACAAAGAAGTAGAAGAAACACATTTGCTGAATTAAGCAGTAAGAAGCTGAAATTATCACAAAAAAGTGAATATAGCTGAAAAAATCTTAAATTATCTGAAATACCAAAAAAAGAGCCTAAATTGCAAAAACCCGACAGAAGCACAAAAACCTTAAATTACCAGAAAGGAAGCTGAAAATAGAAATAAAAACTAAATATGAGAGGATTTAGAAACATTTTGAAAGGTTTTATGAATGTTGAATGGAGGTCCGTTCATTTTAAATGAGAAAAAAATTGCTGTAAAGGTTAAATGTGTCAAGTATAAATTGCTGAAACAACAAAAATAGTTGAAACAGCAGAAAAACTGCGGAACAAGACRTGTGCCAGAAAACGTACCAGTTTTAGACCCAAAGTTAATCAGTAGTAAATAWTCGTTTAATTTAATTTCCTGGACGTTTTCATAAGATCTGTAGTGTTTCATGAGATATTTTGCTAACAGAGAAATACAGTTTGCACAGTTGGTTTAGTTTTAAACCAAAGGCTTGTGCTTTTCACCTTTTGACAACATGCAATAAAAATGGACAGAGAGAGGAGTGGATGATAAAAAGGTTGGAGAGAACGGGGCAAAGAAGTCGCCACTAMAAGAGCCAAATGGGTTTTGGCAGGAGGGTGAGGAAAAGGACTGTGGATTGTTTCAGAACAACGGAGGGACGAGCCGAAATGGGAAGGAGAGGAGCGAGCAAGAAGTGAAGAATAAGAGACAGACATGGGAAACTGATTCCAGAAAAAGTGGTGGAGATGAACAAATAAATGAAATGACGAAGCAATGAAGGGGGAAGAGGTAGTTTCCAGCTTGTAAAGCCCAGTCCCTGTCACTGGAGGGCGGTAAAGAGAATCAGCTCACCCTCAGTGTGACTCAAGACGAGGAAGCAGGTTTAGTCTGGATTTGTAACGCATGCTCCAGCAGAAAGAAAAAAAAAACAGAGACTTCAGACTGACTCATCTGCTTCCCCCGTTTGTCTTTTTATTGTATTTTCTGAGCAAATCGCTGTTTTTCTGCGACCCCCCTCCCACCAGCGGCCGCAGCACACCACCGTCTGGTTTCTCCCTCTGCACTCTCGGCTGCCAGTAGCATCTGTTTCTCCCGCTCTAATTTAGTGGTTGCAGCAGAGTGGCCGTGTCATTACTAAAACAGGCTCGTATTAGAGCTGTAATTGCCATGCCGCTTTCCCAGAAAGCATCTGCAGAACCACGCTAATCTTACGTGCAACATGAAAACTTACCTGTAATTGGGGCTTTTTGGGTTTTCTGGTAATCTGGAACAAATTGTGTTTCAGTGGATTAAAAAAACATTATCAACAGAAGATCACAAAAAAATAAATGAACATGATTTGACAGTGCTGGGACATTATCAAGGATTTCATAACAATAAAAACGTGTGGAAAACGTAACAATTATTGATTCTTGTCCCACTTAAAGGCCTAGCTTAGCTGACCATCATTTATAGTATTTTATGATAGTATTTTCTACAAAGTTGTAGCCATTTATGTCAAACTCTAAAAAAATCATGTACAATCTCTTGTGAGTACTCACATTGATGTTTTAGTGTTCAATGTGTGTTGTGAATAACTCAACTACGACCACAAGATCTGAAAAAAGTCACTGAAGTAAAGACCGTTTCTTTTTTTTTAAAGATCAGTAAGCTGTGGAGGCCATCTTGAATTACACTGACCTAAAAGTGAATCAGTTGCAGATGTACATTTCTTTTTCTGGAAGTTTCCTTTAAATCCATCCAGTGGTTTATAAGTTTTTTTTAACAAATCAGGTGTGCTGAGTGTGTGGCAAGTGTTGAGCTCAAAGTACGTAAAGAGACTGACCAGGGTTTGACAAATACCACTGCCCGACTGCCCGGGTCATGTAAAATTTTAGAATATGTGGCCATTTAATGAAACAATTTTAAAAACAAATGAAGAAATACAGCATTTTAAAACACCAAGACAGGGTAAATCATCAGAATTTTTCCATTCCGCTGTAGATTAGTTACATTAAGTGGTTGAAGAAATATTTTGCTAATTACCATCAAGATTGATTCCAATGGTTAATTGTGAAGTTTAAAAAAACAGCTCCTCCACAATCAGTGTAATGTGGGGCGTTTGGAAAGCACTTGGTGCAAAAGTTAGTCTCATCTAACTTCAAACAATATTTGAAAAAGTTACGTGGATTTTCTAAAATCACTTTTTTAACATTTAAATAGTTAAAGCTAAATACTACATCCAAATCTGAATAATAAATGCTAAATGCTGAATTTAATAGTTAAATATTAAATAAAAAGRTTTCGCTGAAATTCACATTATTTAGCTTATTCACACTGCCTGTAACCAGAAGTCCCAAAATAAAAGCCTGATTATGTTTATAGAATAAAAATAACATTCTATAAAAACTTTGCATAGTTGCATATTAGCTAACGGTAAATATTTAGTTACAGCAAAACCATTTACCATTAAAATTTAAGATTTAATATTTACGTTTATATTTAGCATTTAGACTTTACTATTTAAATGTGCTAAAATGTGAGGTTAGAAAATCCACACTACTTTTTCAAACATTCTTAGAAGCTAAATTTGTGAAACTTTCCCAGTTATTTTTACCATAAGTTTCTTTATAAACATTTCCCCATAGTATAAAATGCAAATCAGTCTTAACTACTACCACACCAAATGTCATTTGTGTGAATACTTATAATACTTATAAATCTTAGACATTAAAATTTTGTTTTCAGATCAAATACTTTCAGTTGGTCTTCACAGACCAGTTCTCTGAACAAATATGTTTTTTTACAGAATTTATCAACATCCATGTGCCAGATATCTTTTATTCTTCTTTCCTTTCTTTTTCCATTAAGATATTATTATCCTTTTCGAGGTGCCCTTCTTCCTCTCACAATCAGCTGCATGGTCTTCACACACATCAATGTGTGTGTGCAACCGTTGTGTGAGCTTTTTTTTTACACAGGAAGCCAGGCAGGCGTGGGTTGAGATAGAGAGACCCCTGGGGAGAGGAAGTAGGTACTGCAGAAGTGAGCTGGTCTATTTTCGATCCCTGCAGCAGCACGGGGCTGTGGAGGGGTGGGGTGGAGTCAGATTAAAGAGTATTTTAAAGAAGATGCAGGATTATATTCTTCAGAGTCCAACTCTGCTGCTGAGATGACGATTCCATGTTGTTTCCTTTTTGTGTGTTTTTAGAGGCTGTGCAGACGTGTTATTATAAATCCATTTTGGCTGATTAAATTTCAAGCGGTCAGGAATGATACCTCTGTAGTAAAATGTGTACACTTAAAAGTTTTTGTTTAATTAAGTTAATTACCTTCATTGTATGCAGATACACACACAGCCACATCACAGGGTGGGCTCTCAATGAAAGAGTGCGTTGACGACATCTCTTGATCAGCGTAGCTAACAGACAATATAAAAGAATGAAATCACATGAACAATAAGCTGTTTTACACAGTGTGAGTGTAACATTAGTTTAAGCCTATTTAAGTGACTATGATATGACATACGTTGCTCATACTTGTGTTTTGTGATAAACACAAGACATTTTAGTACAGTGATCACAGTTGGTCCAAAAACATCCAGAACAAACATTAAACTAAAGAAAAACTTACCATACAGCATCTTCTAACCCACTGTGATTAAAATAATCCAGACAAAACAAAGCTTTATATTGACAAGGATTTCAATAAACAATTCATTAAAAAAATTTAACTGAAACAAAACAAAAAACTCTGTCTTCAGAATATTTCCAAACATCCATGGAAAAGCAAATTTATTGAGCCAGAAGCTGATTGAACATTTTTTGATTTTATCCTAAAACATCATGTCCAATTTGCTGCTTAAGCTTGTTTTATACTTCAGTACGACGTGAGGCCATGGATTGGTGATAATGTAATTTCGGACATCTTTTTTCTAACCGAGTATAAATGGGCTGAAGTTGGGCTGAAGATGCAATGAAGGACAAATGACCATAATTTTTTTCATCTGCCTTCCCAGTGTACCGTAGCACAGTGCATAGATAAGCATATATAGTAAAGACAAGGGTGTAAATCAGCGGCTTTATTGATTTGTTTGGATGACGAAACCGTGTTTCTCTATCGCTGAGTCTTTCATGATTTGATTTCGTTAGATTTGCGTTAGATATGAATATAAAATTGGTCCACATCAGGAATACAATGACTGTGTGGATTGATGTTTTTGTTTTGCCTTTAAGTAAATGATCATCTAATCGATATATAAATGTGGACTGAGGTATTTTTATAGCCCTAATAAATAACAACAGTGATAGCAGGACGTTGCATTAGTCTTGTGTTGGGTGTAGGGTTGGGCATTGTTTTAATTTGAACGATTCTGAATCCTCATTTAGATTCTGGTTCCCAATGATTCCCAATTTTGATTCTTTTTAGAGGCAGGGTCAAAAAAGTTTACATGGTTCAAATGAGTTAGCTAACCAGAGTTCTTTCTAGATGAACAGGTGTGTACTTAATTTTCACACAGGGGTACTACAAAACTTGTCCATCTAACCAAATTGTACACGTATATTCAGCCAAAGAGTAATTTTACCTTGGTTTGAGATGATATACTAAGCAAGAGCAGAGTGTGTATTAATCTGGTTAGCCTGGAAATGTTTTCCTCATTTCAAGACGTACCAAACACAATTACACCTGCAGACTATTTCACTTAATTTGACAATGTGAGTCCAAACACCAACTCAATTGGTGTTCAGCAGCTCACCTGGGTTTTTTCTTCATTGTTGTTGGGCGGCTGCTTCTTCTAGTCGGCGAACTGGGTATTCAAACTAGGTATCAAAATTTAAAAGTACTGACAATTCTGGGAGAATTGAAACATTAGTCTGGTCTCGATACACAAGACTCAATGACCAACCCTAGTTGGGTGAGGATTCAGAGAATTAAAACAATTTTTTAGATTTATTTCATAAAAAAACAGAGATTGAAAGAAGGTATAAACATCCGTTACACTTTCTCGTGATCAGACAAAGTTGTGCATTTTGCTAATTTAACAAACGGCTCCTGGGAACAGATCATTTTCAACAAAATGACATGCAGAGATACACTCTGCTCTGGGTGCCACAGTGCTCTGTATGAACAAACATATCCACAAAGTTCTGACCAGTCACACACTGTGAGCCACAAAGTCTGCAGGTAATATTTCTAAATGGGGGTAATGCACACGACGGCTGTCACCAGAGGGACAGAAGACGGAAGCTATACAACTTTTAGTCACCATACTGCATGCGCAACACTTGTGACTTGAAGTACAAATCAGCCTATAGGATCAAGTTAGTGGAGTCTTATAGTTTTGCACAAGACCGATTGTGTTCAGACTATCAAATGTATGCGGGTCCAGACCAGCTCTGAAGCTGGTCCAAAGTGTAGAAATTTTCAKTGTCAACTGGAGTTCAAACAGATCTGTTGCTGTGAATGTAACTATTCTATAAGACTTACCAACTTTTTAATGTTGTAAACATCCAACAGATTTTGGATTTCTATCCAAAATGTGTTAGAACTGTATCTTTAGGCATCGTTATTTAAATTTAGTGCTCTGACTTTTAGCTTGTAGTCTGCAAAGATTCTCGTTTGACAGAGACAATAACTCCCAATTAAAACCGTGACATTGCCACCACATCAGCCTTCATCAAACCCCACCCTTCCTACCCCAGCCTGGTCCCCGTCCGCCCCCTCATCTCTCCTAATTCCATCTCTATTGACAGGACTTGAGATGCGTGCAGTGTGACCCCGAGGTTGATTGAAGTGAAGTGAGGGATAATAAGTTTGCACAGCAGCGATGAAGCTTCTTTGACACGCTGATGAAGTGCTGCTAATTGCTAAGTGCCAATGAGAAGTGCTCCATTAATGCATAAGAAGGGGGGTAAATAAATAAATAAATAAATAACCAAGTGCTGAGGGGGGGAAAACAGCACTCTGACAATTTTACCTAATCCATTTTGCTACAGGTGAAGAAGACATGTCTGATTTGGGGTAAAGTGATGCTCTTGGGCCAGAATGTCACGCTGTTGTCGAATTTCAGATGTGGTGATTTGCTAATTAGCAACTCAGTGTTTGCAATGGGAACTAAAATCTGCTTTCCTTGAGAACAACCATGAAATTACTTTTTTGTACTGTGTGGTTATCTCATGCTCCTTTATGTATGAACAGTGCTTTAATGCTGAGATGTCTCATTCTGCTTTATTCTTTAACAATGTTGTATTTTTGTTTGCTGATTTCCCTGCTAATTCTCCTCTAACCTGCCTTTACTTTACAGATGACTTTAATTGTAAAAAATGTAACCTTATTACATCTAAATAACTCATAAATCTGTTTAACCTGTCAGTAGATTTGTGTAAAATAATCATTTAAAACTTAAGGTAACTAGAATGTTGTTAACCTGTCTAACCAAACAAACCAGACTAAAAGAAAAAAAATACATCAAGTTCTTCCTGTCCTAACTAAAGCTGATTTAAAGTACATTAACCTGCTAAACATTTGCAGTGTTGCCCTTCTAACCTCTAACTTTTCAACTTCCAGAGCTGCTTTTGTAACCTTTCTCAATTTGTCTTCTCCAAATTTCTTAAAGGGAACATTGATAATGAGCGCCTGGCACTTGCTAGACAAAGAATCCCCTTCCGATATGGTCGGGTAGTTGACGAGTGGCTATACGAAAAAGGTAATAAAAACCCTTTAACTCCACTAATGATCTAACCGCCTAACCCACCGTTAACCACATCTCTGGAGAAGGTGCAGTGCCATGCAGCAGGGGCGGATGTGATTTGGCTCATGAACTATAAAGTCCAGGTCTCCTCTGAACCGATAAGTAGTGGGAAACTCAACTGGGAACGAGGCATTTTSAGAAGAAAACATGGCATTCTTTCCTATTTAGTTGGACTTCTAGTTCAGTGTCAAAGCTGTTTCGATGCTGTAACTGGCATCCAGCTGAAATTTAGTTTAATGCCATCCTCAATAATTGACATGTTTGTATCCAAGAGACCTTATCCAAAGCACCTTAAACTGGGGCTGCATCTCTTCAGAGACCTAACCTCCAAATAACCCGACATAACCCTCTAATAACCTGACCACGTGGAAACAGCCTTCTGCTTCTTTCCTGTGTCTTCTGTTGGCTGAATGTGAACTTGTATTCAACACATTCTATCACTCATAACAAAACAACAAAACAATACGTATGATTCTCATTTGATTTGGTGAAACCAGAACTCTCCCCTCTCTCTCCCACTGAAAGTCACTAAAAGTTAAAGGGACTGTTGAGGTGTTTGCTTTGCAGTAATCATATAATCATTGCACCATCTGGGCACCTCTAACTTGTCTTGTATTCGGCATTAGCAGTGCCCTAAGATCTGAATGTGGTCCCGTCGAAGTGAAGATTCTTTAACCCTTTGAGTGGCGAACGTCTCAGCCTCGTTGCCTTGTGCCGTGTGTTTGTGCTGCTGAAGGTGGTTGATTCTTATAAAAAAAAGAAGAATGGGGGTAAAAAAACAAGACATAATTGGAAATACACGACATCCCTACAGGGATGTCTCTAGATATGTTTGAGCTGTAGTTTGCATTATCCTAAATTAAGCATTTCAAGCCTGTTAGCTTTAGGGGATCCTTTAAAAAGGTTTTGTGAACTGCAACACATGCGAGGATGAATTCTAAAGATAAAAATCTGTCTCCAAGAGGAAAAAAATGATTAAAATGAAGCATTCATGCAACAGCCGAACAAACTAAATGAACTCCATGCATATTTATTTTATGGAAACAAAACAATCTTTGCATTCATACCCAGCTCTTACCAATGGACTTCATTGCTCTCTTGTGGTGTAACGAAAAATGCACCGTTCCTGAGAGTAGTTAGGACAAAAATCCAAATTTAATGGCTTGAGCACTAAATGCTAAATACTAAAGTGGGTCAAATTAGGACTTACCCACTTACAAAATAATTTTTGTAAAAGAATGATCTTGAATACATTTCCCTTGTGTCTATAGTTTGTCTTTTAATAAGAATGATAGTTATAAACAACTGGAGTACATAGACTAGAATAAATTTCAAGTCAAGAATTTAACAAAAAAAATTTAAGGAAGTTGTTTGTTGATATACTACACTTATTTAGCAGGTTTTGGATTAAAGACACAAATCAGTCTTTGCATTTCTAAGACAATCTTTACATTTTAGCTAGGAGATGATATAGAAGAGAATTGGCGGACATTTTCAAGCTCAAAGGGTTAAAGAGGTTCGCTTTCCAAAATAAAATTAATAGGACCTAAACCGAAGAAGCTTCAAAGCAGAATCTAACCACCTAACAGCAAATCAAACTCCACACTAACCACTGAGGGCTTCTCTCGTCTATTCATCCTCGGAGATCTTGATTTGGAAGAAATTGGCCAACTTTTCCAGCATTACTCTGCTGGTGACAAATTCAGAGAGTCCTCAGTTATAACCTTGTTATAAATCTTTTTTAACTTTTAAAATGAATGGATGTCAGTTTTTTGGAAGAACTTGGACAGGTCAAAACGATCAATGAAGAACTAAACAAGACATTAAACATGTTCTAACCCCTGCTAAAAGTAACACATTTCAAAGGGATGATGGATTCAGATTTCCATTCTCCTCCATTTAAAGCTAAACTCAGAGGGTTAAAACGAAGCAAATGGCTGAACCCCCAAATTTAAAACATCTGCTCTGGATAACTGCAGTGAAATGTGTTTAAATGAAGGTCCCTTTAACATTTATTGTTTTCACCACTGAATTAAAACAAATGTTGTTTTTGTGTACTCTTGTGTGTGTCAACTGTCACAATCTCCCTCATACTGGATGAGTGAGATGATTGGAGTGTGGCTGGAAYGTGGCAAGACCTCCTTCAAGCAGTCACGATACTGCTACTCTCCTTGTACTTGGCAAATACATATGTGCACCCCTCTGTTGTTTAAGACGTCTAACATGTTTCATCAAACCTGATGTGGCTCTTCCTCATGTATACCGTGCCTCCATGCCTCACAAAGGAGCCCATTACCATAAGGATTGTTGGTAACCCTTTGTTTTACTGTCCCTTAATTACCATGGAATTGCCTAGCATATACATGGTAACATCAATTTACCATGCAACTGCTTGGTAACTACTGTAATTTACTGTATGATTAATTTATAAGGACATAAAATTATATGTAATTAAACACATTTTAGTGGGTAATTTTATTAAATTTACACTTCAGTGGTATTTCAATTACCCACTATTTGCCAACATATTACCGATGTTATTTTAGTCACCCAATTACCCTGTTATTAAAAAGTGAATACATAGAAGAACCTCAATTACACAGCATTTACCACAAAATTTCAAGCTATATTTCACATACTATACATATATAGTACCTAATTACCATGTCATTACCAAATAAGCACTGAGTAAATTATAATAAATTACTATATTAGTAAAAATATTTTTATTTCAGTATCAGAATCACCTTTATTGTAATTCACACACAACATCAGAGATGCAATGCAGAACGAAATTGCAGTTAAGAACACCCGTTCAAAAGAAAGATACACATAACAAACATGGGGGAACAGATGAACAGGTCTTGCGCAACAGGGTTGTGCTACTTTTTGAAGCTTGGAAAAACACTATAGGATAGGTGAGTTAAAAAATATGCTCTGATCTGATATTTACTCAAAAACACAGAATCGATCCAAGGCCCACCAGAGTCCAGWGACCAGATTTTATTTGTCTCATGCTCAGTTCACTAGAGTTCAGAGTTTCCCCTTCTTCCTAACAGCTTTCAGACTGCTCCCACACGGATGATAGGGGCAGGGGGGTGGGGGGGGACTCAAGCCCTTGTTGACATATCCTCCCGGGGAATTTTTAGATAATGTGCCAGAAGCTGGGTTCCGAAAAGATAAACACAATTGTTTTGGGACAAGCGGCCTTGAATTTTTCTTGCTACTTTCAGTCTTTTCTGCATCTCTGAAAATGGCGAAAAAAATACCAAATGTTCCAAATTTTGTGTCCTCCATGCCTCTCGCCATCTGAAGCTTCACCCAGATGTAATCCTCCTACATTCAAGAGGCAGGCCCCTGTCCTGCTATTCTCATCAGAATCACATCCAGTTAGTGACTTATCTCCCCCAGCATCTGAGTCTGTGCGCTCTCAGATTGGCAGGTTCCATCCATTTTGGAAGATTCCATCAGCTTCTCAAAGGCCCACACCGCTGCCAGGATCTCTTTCATTTTCTGATAACTCAGAAATCTGCCACAGCCAATCAGCAGAAATCCAGTTATCATAAATCCAAATATATACAAATCTTCCACATCTTCAATGGAAAATGGAGCCAAACAGATCAGGTTCCAGCCCCAAGAACCACTGACCTGACCAGCAGCAACCATTCCACTGGGACAACTACAGTATGTTCCCCTTGTTCCAATCTTAATGTGGAAAAAATAGTGTCTATTGCTTTCAGAGACCAGTTGAGCAAATCGGTAGTTTCTTTTTGTTTCAGATGATAGGTGAAGAAAGGCTTGAGAAAGCTGCAAAGCAGGAATGAAGGGGCAGGTTTGGGAGAGAGAACAAAAAGAGTCCAACTCCTCTGAGGGCCAAGCAAAAAAATTTGGCAACTACAACTGAATTTCTGTTCAAGAGTAGGCTACCTCAATTACATGATATTAACCCAAATAGTACAACTAAATTTCCACATATTATATAGTGTTTAGTTACATAATAAATTTACTAAGTATTAACTTTGTAATTATGTGGTAATTAGGTGACTGTAAAATTAACGTTGCAATCTGTTGGCAAATCCTACTATTGAACTGTGATTATAATAAATTATCCACTAAAATTTGTATAATTACATAATGTTTAATATGTTCTTACCCAGTAATTGCGTAATAAATTATAATAATTATCAAGTAATCGCATGGTAAAATGTTTTACTTATCATGTAAATACTAGGTAATTGCACAGTAATTAGGGGACTAAAAGAAAGGATTACCAGATTATTTAACCACGACAACTTATACGGTAAATGATGTGCATGCTCAAAACCATTGGAGAGCCCACTGCATTCTTGGTATGCACATCGAGGCCTTGGTAACAATGTGTTACAACAATCCAAGTTCTGGCTGATTTATTTTACGTTATTGCAGGATCATCATACAGTGTGAAGGGGACCTGAGCAAGTTAACTGGTGTACTGAATGTGGCCATGTGTTATAAACAACCTGCATCATTTATTCTTTATTCAAGCCTTTGAATCATCACACATTATTAGAGGTTTTGATTACAGAAACTAATCAGCCCTGTGGGTCTTAAGTGTGTTTTGTGTTTTTTATCTGTTCACCAAAAATTTTACATCCAACACTATGGTCAAACCGTGTTAGAACAACCAAAGTTGTTGAAAAAGGCGTGCTACTGCTCTCACAAGTGGACATATACAAAATAAGAGTGCTAATTGCTCCCTTTTGCTCTCGCAAATCAGTATTTTGGTCACACCAGGTTGTAATGGAAGTCATTGGAGCCAGGAGTGTCCTAGAGGAGAGCTGTGCTGTGGCTCTGTGCTGTCTCTCTGGATCTCATTCTGAGCCCTTATCTAATCTCCCATACTGAGGGTGAAGCAGATCAGAGTGAGCATCTTCTGCCCACTCTGTGCCCACTGACTAAATTCAAAACGGCAGCAATTACAGAGGCCCAATGGAGAGGAAAAAATCCCAAGTCGCAAAAGTTTTCAACAGCTCTATCTAAGAAAAACTTACCAAGATGTGTACCCTTTCCCTTGTGATGGACCTGTCATTCCAGGTTTTCTCCTCTAAAACGACCTCTCCTAACCCTCACTTTCAATTTATTCCTGGCTTTTTTTATTCTTTTCATCTTTTACCAAAATAACATTGCATTATAGTGTTATATCTATCCTAAAATGTAATAATACTCAGCAGTTTTTTTTTAGAAGATGAGCAAACAAAACTGTCAAACTTACACAAACTCCTGTTGATCATGTTTTGTGTTGAGTTACAAGAGATTTTGAGAAGAGCACCAGGTCTCTAATGCCCAAAACCAGGCAAAAAACTGGTTTTAGGTTCAGTGTTGTTTAACAGTTTTGTGTTAGCTCCCTCAGATCCAAATCAAAACCAATCAAGTCGTACTTGGTGTAAGGCCAGAACCTAAATCAAATCTCAAAGCCAGGCTTTGATCCAGAGCCCGCTATTCATGATATCCACTTCATTTCATACATTCATTCACATCTGGCTGCAGTCAGGTCTGCAGAGAGCTGATCTGTTTGAGTCTGTATTTCAGCATCTCTGTGATGAGCACGGCTCCCGCTGAGTTATTATCTTGTCTCCCCATTTGATCTCCCTGAACTATTATGGCGCCATTTGAGAGAAATAGGGGGAAACTGAATGAATTTGAACATGTTTGCTCATGAGTGGAGAAGTGGCTGCAAGAAAGCGCCAAGAAAGTAGGGGCTTGTTTCTGTTATTTCATGGTTCCCCACCGTGAAATGGTCTAAAAACCCAGCAAAATTTCAGTTAGAGGAGTAAAAAGGAGAAAGAAGGTTGTCTCCAACTATTTCTGGTATCTCTTCTTGTGTCTTTCTCTACGGTATCATGTTTAAGATCAACATACAGATAGGGGATCGAATATAGAGCCACATCTGATTGAATCCAATTTCCTCTCTCCAGAAACTTGCATTTTCCTCCACTATCTCAGTTTGTGTTGCATTTTAGGACCTCAGGGGCAGCAGACTGCCTCCTAAAGCTTTCAGTCCACAGTATCTTCATTCCCCACTTCTATTGTCAAATGCAATTAATTATGTTTTACTCGGACCAGTCTAACGTCTGAGAAATGAAATGGTGAAAACGCTCTTAATTACCAAAGAGAGCCTTGTGCTGAGAAGATAACTTTAAAACCCTTCATAATAGACTTTTTCTGCATCCCACCCAGCCCCCACTGGGCTATACTCTTATTTAGCTCTCACTCCTCTATAGTTTCATTTGAAAAGGAAAAGGAAAATGGAGGAGTTCTTGTTTGTTCAATGTGAAACTCGAGGGGGGACATAAAAAAATCTGCAGGGACATGAAAGATGTACAAACACAAACCCATAAAGACTCAACTGTCTGCTCTGCATGTCACAAACAAGGGTGTTGTTGACTGAGGTGAATTCTGTGCCATCCCTCCCACCCCACTACTCTGCAAAGAGGAAAGCATTTCAGATAGAAGTGCCTTCCAAACATATGGCAGCCCTCCTCTCTACGAGATAATAGGAGTGGAAGGTGGATGAAAGAGGTGTAATGATGGCAGCGGTGGGTGAGAGATGCCGCTCTCTTCAGCTACAGTCCTTTTCACGTCCCTTTATATACACTTACATGTAGATCATCTGTTACCCCACCCCGAGCACTATCCTCCCCTCTCCCTGCAGTAATCACCTCCTCCAGGTTAGCTTCAAGCTGCCATCCCTCCTCTGTCTGCTCATACAGCACATTCTGGGGGTTGTAGCAGACATGCAGCCATTAATTCACAGCCTCCGACAGGCAATCTGTGCATTAGCAAGCCGAGCGTGGCCCGGGCCCAGCCCACTCTTTGGTTTGGCTCGGCTTAGTTGGTAATTACGAAGCACAGCTCATCTGAGACGAGCCATTTCTCTCCGAGTTTATGAAAAAAAATTTGAAGATGATGGCGCATTGATGCAAATCTGCTGCTTGAAATTTTGCCATCGCTCCTGTTACTGCAGCAGCTTTTATGGCAGCTTACTTTGGTTTGAAGGAGTGAGCTAAAAAGAATTTAGCTCTCTGTTTGGACCTAAAATTAGACCTGAGCTGTGCACCTGTACCCAACTGATAACTGCTTTTTAGGTGAAGTTAGGAAATGCATTGCAGTGGAAGGATCCCCAGGCACACATGAGCAATGCTTTTTAAAATGGCTACTTACAGTTAAAGTAAACATTTAAAGAAAAAGGAAAATAAAGTCATTCAAGTTCAATATATACAAGTTTGACTATCATTATTGTCTGTAGCTTCCTTGTTTGATTACGTGTTTCTTGTTATAGATTCATGTTTCTCAAACTGAGATATACTGTAAGTACCTCTGATATCACTCATAATGAACTATTTATAGGTTATATAAACAAATTAACTACCATAACTTGAACTGTGATGTAGAACTAAAAATAGTGGAGATTTTGAATCACTCTCTAAAATGAGAGCCATTAGATCTGGGTTCTTTCAAAGAACTTTAAATCACATCTCTAGATAAGTGGTTCAAATTGATCACAGTGTTGGCTCCAAATAAAATCTGCAATAAATTATACTTCATGAACACCTGGTGAACCAGTGTGCTTGGGACTACTTAATCAGCACCCATTAAGTCTGTAAAAGACCTGCTAGAAAGAAAAAGTGCAAAACTGAGGAAATCTGAACAAAGTTATCTTGGTTGGTGTGAATATGTGATGCTATTCTAAGCAACAAAGGCATAAAAATTATACCATTCTTAATGACACTATGTAACCAGGTGATGTGTGTTTTCATACATTGACAACTCCCTTGGACATAGTTCAATGACCGAAACCACTTGGAGTAGGGAGTAAACGTCAAGGGACAAACATGTCAATTAAGATCTCTTTACCTTTTTGTAGCTCATGTGTTAAATATAAAATTGTAAATAATTTCCAAATTAAAGCATCTTCAGGTTAGGTTAGAATTATGGTAAATCTTGGGTTCATTGGGTGTTTTGTCATTACCACTAGAAATCCTAACTCAATAAAAGTCCAGTACGTAGATTACAGTATAAGGCCTTGGTGTGTGTACCTTTACACAATTGGGTTTGTTAGGGGGAAAAAAATTAGGTGAAAGAAAAGCAGACTAAGATTTATACCTTCATGTAGGTTGGCCAATTTGTTTGTCAGATATGAAAATAGTTGGCATGGCCAAGACTTATAAGCACTGTCACTTCATAGCAAGATGGTTGTAGGTTCGCTTGTTCCCTTTCATGAATGGGTTTTCTCTGGGCACTCAGGTTTTCTTCCACAGACCAAAAACATCTATCCATCCATCCATCCATCCATCCATCCATCCATCCATCCATCATTTTCTGCTTATCCAGGATCAGGTCGCAGGGGCAGCAGCCTAAGCAGAGACCCAGATTTCCCTCTCCCCAGCCCCTTGGGCCAGCTCCTCTGGAGGAATCCCAAAGCGTTCCCAGGCCAACCAAGAAACGTAGTCCCTCCAGTGTGTCCTGGGTCTTCCTCTGGGCCTCCTCCCAGTGGGACGTGCCCAGAACACCTCACAAGGGAGGCGTCTAGGAGGTATCCTAACCAAATGCCTGAGCCACCTCAACTGTCTCCTCTCAAGTGGAGAAGCAGTGGCTCTACTCTGAGTTCCTCCCAAACGACTGAGTTTCTCACATTATCTTGAAAGTAGAGCCCAGGCACTCTGCAGAGGAAACCCATTTCAGTCACTTGTATCTGTAATCTCATTCTTACAGTCAATACCTAGAGCTCATGACCATAAATGAGGGTAGGAACATATGTAGATTGACAGTTAAATCTGTCTTCACCACAACAGATTGGTACAGAACCTGCATCACTGAAGATGCAGCACCAATCCATCTATCCATCTATTGGTCTCCCACTTCATTTTTCCTTTGCTCATGAACAAGATTCCAAGATACTTAAACTTTTTCACTTGGGGCAGGATGCCTTCCCCAACCCAGAGAAGGCACTATCCCCTACTCCCGCTCAAGACCATGATCTTGGAGTTGGAGGCACTGATCCTCATCACGGCTGCTTCATAAACAGCTATGAACTGCTCCCGCAAAAGCTGGAGATCACTATCAGATGAAGCCAATAGACCTAACAGGA
This sequence comes from Austrofundulus limnaeus, assembly GCF_001266775.1. NCBI lineage: Eukaryota > Metazoa > Chordata > Actinopteri > Cyprinodontiformes > Rivulidae > Austrofundulus > Austrofundulus limnaeus. The sequence continues at coordinate 95,426 of NW_013953153.1, forward strand.
ACCTAATAGCCCTTGTCAAAGGGCCCGGTGCCCCATATTCCCACCGACCTCACCCCCAGGATATGGTTGAATGCTGTCTCAAATGTCTATAAAACACATGTAGACTGATTGGTTGAACTCCCATGTACCCTCCAGGACCCTGCTCATGGTGCATTGTTCAGCTGCTTCCAGAATTCCACAGGCCAAAAAGACCCAATATTACTCCTTCTTTAGCTTGACAGCATCCCTCACCAGTGAGGCAGAGGGTTGCCACTCAGTAAAAGGACTGTAAATTGGTTGTATTTATATAGCATCTTTCTATCCAACCATCTGTGTCCTCATTTATCCATTCACACACACACACACACACATTCATCTAGCACTCTACTAGATCTCTCTACAAAGCTAATACAATTAAATCTACCGGGTATCTAAAGACACTAATCAGCCCTTAAACACACATACACTGATGGGACACACAACAGAGGCAGTGGGGGTTCAGTGTCTTGCCCAGGAACACTTCGACATGTATCAGAATAGCAGAGATTTAAACTGCCAACTCTCGCATTAGAGGAACAACTACCCTAACCACTCAGCCACAGCTGCCCATCAGTCTGACGGTAGACTGTGCCAGATGTTCCCAGGAGGCCCTCACAACATGTTTGGGCCCACCAGGTCTGACCAAAAATATGCACAGTTGATTGCTCTAAAAAATGTGAGTGAAAGTGTGAATGGTTGTCTGTCTTGTTTGTTTCTATGTGTTCCATGAATGGTTGATACTAGTGCTTTTAAATAGTACCAGTGTCTGGTATATAATGGTGGCACTTGAAGCGTTAAGTCTTTTTAAGGGGTACTCCTTATGGAAGGTTTAAGAACCACTGCTTTGTTCTAAAAAATTGGTAACATTTTTAGCAAACAAAAAAGTATCATTTATGTTCTGCATCGCATCTTACAGATATTTTTTTCTTGACATTGTTGACTGGAAGCACAGTTATCAGGGAGGCTATTTTTATCTATCTCCACAGTGTAAATGCATACCTACCTCCCTATACTGTATATTACCCGCTGTTCTGGTCAAAGAGTAGGAACACAGTAATGCATACAGCAGGAGTCCATGGCTTCAGAAAAAGAAAGGTATATTTCATAAAAAAATAACCCTTTCATTAGCATAAAGTTAACCTGGCAATTAGCTCACTGCACAGAAAAATCTGTTTCAGAACTTAGAAGTGACTCAGATGGTATTTAACATCCTCCCCATAAGGATGACTTTCTAGAAATTATTCCTGTCTCTTACCTTTTTATCACACTACATCATGAACTCTTCTTTGTACAGTCTCACTCATAAGGCATGTCTTTACCTGTACCATATATCTTTTTTCCTTCTATTATCTCCTTCCTCCATGTGCTTCCTCTGCCTCCTTGACTTTCCATCCCCAACAGCCTCACTCATTGTCTGTCCTCTTTGTTTTTTTTTTTTACATTTCTCCTTTCTTTTATTAGCTCAGAACTGATCCAACATCTTCCCCATTCTTTGTTATGCACTAAGATGTTCACTGGTACAGAATAAAAGCAAATTACTCTTAATATTCTTTTAACGATAATGATTTAATTTAAGCCTTTAAAAGGTTTTATAGAAAATGACAGGCCAGTGTAAATGTACGGTGGGGCGTTCACTTTTCTCATTGAATTAATTAGCAGTCTGTTACGTAGCAAGCGCTGCATGCTGCATTCCACTGTGCATTAAAAATGTAAAAATATCCACTCTTCCCCGGCTTTACAAGTTGCTGTGACATGCAGGGGTCATTAATGCAATAACTCTGCAAGGAAATCAAAGTTGAAGAGCTTCTGATTTCTCCATGGTGCTTGCAAGGCCATCAGCCACTCGCTGTGGGCAGATGTGATTGCAGATGATAATGCCTCAAGCAATATACCTGTGCTCACTTTCTTTTACCCAGATGGCCTGTTTAAGCAGCAAAGAGCATACTTGTCTGAAGTCAGGGCATTAGCTGGACTGTAGAACATCACAGTCAGAACTTTATCTCCAGAATCGATTTAAAATACATTGAAGAATACAAATAAGTAGTCCAGATAACTAACATTATTCTGTCTGTGTCCTTCACTACCCAAATCATACTCCACTTTGATGTGACAAACGTTACAACCACTGTGTACTACAATCTACTGTATATATTCCTGTGGATTGGATGTTTATGCCAAGGATGTCTTTCATTCATTCATAAAATTGTGACCTCATGATATTAAGAAGGTTTCAATTTTACAGCTTACAATGCACTCATTGAGGCATGGACACCTTTTATACAACTTTAAAGTTAAGGTTGAGATGCCATGTTTATCTAGTGTAAATTAGAATGATAAAGTTGATCCACTACAAAAATGCCTCAGAGCCAATATGAAAGGCATTCACTGAGCCAAGCTAAGGAGTATCAATTCAATTCAGCTTATTTATACTGAGCCACTTCACAACATATGTCATCTCAGGGCACTGTAGACAAAAGAGAAACAATCTAAGGAAGCCWGCAGATTGCGCTGAATCATTTTGTCACATTCTCCCATCCTGAGCGAGGAGCATGCATGAATACGCTTGATGCATTGTGATTTGAAGAATCTGGAGTCAACGTGCAGTCATGTGGTGGAGATAAAACAGATGCGCACAGATGAATCTGTTCACATCTGTTTTATCTCCATCCATGAGTTTTTGGCCATTTGACTATCTTTATAAATGTCTGCTTCCATGGAACAGCAGTTGGATTCCAGAAGCAAAATGTAGCATCCAAGCACTTAAACGAGTCCACAAACTTCTGACCAGTCATACAGTACTTTCTAATGCGGAGAGGGTTGAAAAGTTCTCCCGGTGGGTTGTGACAAGACAAGGACGAAGAACTGAAGCTGCGAACAAAATGATGCAATTTTCGTCACGCAACTTCAACAACAAGAACGAATTTTGGTAGTTTGGATAGAGTGTGGAGGCCTTAAGTAGAGCTTAGATCGGGCCTAAATGATGCAACCCGACTTGGCCCGTGCCTGAAAATATTGTCTCCAAATCCTTCAACCCACCTAATTAACTCTGATTAGAGGCCTGAGCCTGAATTAAATCTGACATTTTATTTACAGTACTTATGCCGGTTTATTGTACTCCACATTTTTTGAGCCTTAAGCCTAAAAAAAATGTGATCCCTGTATAAAATGCTGTTCCTAATTTCACAGACCTCAGCATGTTTCAGCCCTTGTGGGGACACAAACCTGTGGGTGCGTTTGTGGCTGAGTATCAAAGACTAGGCCAGCTTCATGACACTGAAAACATTCCAGTCTGGTCCGTTCCCATCCAACAACAGGAGCTGGTTGTTAAATTAGATGATCAGCTTTGAAGATTTCAGCGTCAATATTGAGAGATCGTAGCTATGGTTTATGAAGGTAACTTAAAGATGGACATGTCTTTGTGGCCATGTCACAGAACTGTTTTGTTAAAAAGCCTATAGAGTAAGCTGAGACAAATAACTCTTAGATTTTAGAGTGCTGAATTAAAGTAATCTGATGAAACTGAAAATAATTTACAAGCACAGATACTTGGATGTAGAGAAATATATGGAAAACAGTGGCAGAAAAAAAGTATATCTATTTTTAAAACTACCTCAAGATGAAAGAAAAAAATGCTATATACATTTGTTATTAATTCAGTCCAAGAAAACATGTCCACTCTTTATAAAGACACATTACTCAGCACAAAACAATTCAGGGATTTTTTAACAATGTGACCTAGAAAATACATTACATTTCATCTGTGTGAGACATTTTAATCTAGTGCTACCCAAAACCTCTGCCCGTGTAATCACCACCATGTTTTCTTCAAATTATACTTAAACTACATAGTTTTTTGTTGTCTGGTAGGGTGTATTTTTCCACTAAATTAGGTCATTGCCATCAAAATGTTTCTATAAATGAAAGAGCTTAGTCAGCAATAATGATTGGATTGGTTGGATACATTAAACTAAAATTCATGGGTTGTGGGGTGAAAGATGTCTAGCAGAATCAAATCATCCCAGTCCTAATTTTGGCTTGTCTCCTTAGCATTCCAAATAAAATGAGCCATGCCAATTATTCTTTATTCTAACGTTTTGACACAGTTCAGCTCGATAATGATGGTGAACTGAAGTCAGCACATTAGTGTGCAGCTACTCATCAATTGCTGAAATATTGTGTGTATAGATACCTCAGAACAAGCCTTACATTTTTTAGCAGCCACTTTTAATAAATTCTGATCACATGGGAAATTATGGAGAGACAACGCGAGCACACAACAGCATTTGAGCTTGCACACAACATTCGCGCAAGCAAGCAAAAAGATTTGCATGTGCACGAGTGCACGGACCTGCTTGCCTGTGAGTTTGACGTTTGAGATTTTCACATGTGTAATGCTGTGTTCAAGGCTGGTGAAAAGCTGGAAAATCTGCCCTTCACCACATTTGCTGAGTTATTGGGAAAAATACATTAGAGGTGCTCTGTTTCTCTTACCTTGGCACTTGGATTTCATTGGATCTCAAGATAATGTCACATTTTAACTGAGTTCCAGTTACCCTTGGCAAAACAACAGTTATGTGTTTTATATAGGTTATGTATTTAAGCACTGTGGTAATGTGATTCCTTATAAAGGTAAAATAGTAATCTCTGTGTTTAATGAGAAACAAACAGACAAAAGTAAAAATAATTATTATAGCTGGCTATGACAGCTTTTAATGCACAAAGCAACCATATTGGACTTTCAAGGTTCGAATTTTGACTTCAAGAAGCTGTTCCAATTGATTTTTCTAATCCGGAACTCTGAATTTCTGATTTCTTAGGATAAATGAAATGTGACCCATCATATCAAAAAGAGGGTTAAGTCAATTTTGGTCAAACTGACCTAATCACATTTTTTATTCTTGGCTTTAAAAGCTACATTTTGATACTTAGATCATCCTGATATCATATGTGGATCCAGAGATATGACATAGTTTGACTTGTTGGTTAAAATGAAACATTTACATTTGGTCTGAATCCTAATGGTTTTTTTTTAATTTTTTTTTATTATTTTTTTTTTGTATTTTAATAAAGATTTTTGGATGTTATTTTAAAGAGGAACTATCAAATGGTATTGAGGTTTCCTAGATGGAAAGATACAAAAACTTTGCTAGCTCACAGGGAAAAGCTCATAGTTTTTAAATGTTTTTCCTCAAGATCAGTTTTTTTTGTTCATACTCTTCAGTTTATTGCCTAAAAGTGCTTAAAAATTCTTTAAGGATTATATTTCAGACAGTTCGTTTTAATGATACATTGATAAGGTATTTCTTTGTTATATGCTGACAAAAAGCAATTTTTGCAAGCATTTGGATGAAAACACTATATCTTCCTGTTTCTTCAATCCAACTGAAGAAATTTTGTAACTGATTAATTGAAAATTAGATTCAGTTTTGTATTTTATAATTTCTGATCATTTCAGTCTGTAAGGTTAAAACAGACAAAGAGTTGGTGTGTTATCATGTGTTCTTTCTTTAGCCTAAACAAAACTGAGTGACGTTCTGACGTCTGACGTAAAAGGTAACACCTCTGGGGTGTAACCAGGAAGAAAGATACATTATAAGCTCAATTCATTAATATAGTTAAAAGAAGTTGTCAGTGTTTGGCAGAGTGTCTGCTCAGAGCAGAGCTCCCGTGTTTGTTTTGATTTGGCTCAAGGTTGTACGCTAAGGCCTGTGCTGCTCAGTGCTGAATGAACCTGATTGGAGTCAGAAGACTGAAAATAAAGTTTTAAAGAAGAAATCCGGATTCCCGTTTTATTCAGACATACCATTTTGAACAAAGCGTATTTTTCCAACACCACTTTTAGACTTAAATCCTTGTTGCATTATGATGGGTCACAAATTGACAATTAGCTTGGCCCTTTAAAGAAATGTACATTTTTAATCACAAAAGCAGCCATGCTGGAGTCTAGTCTTATTAAACCATCCTAAACATCAATATGTTGTCTTTGATTTTGAAAAGTTTGTACTAGTCATTTTCAGAGCCTCTGCTTGAGATGCGTTAGTCATTTAATGTGTTTTCAAAGCCTAATTCAATCTCTAAATGAGAAGCAATCACTAACAATAGACCAATCCCAATGGCTTTAACAGATTTGATACACAGATATCCATCTTTGGCCTGAGCTCAGTATTTACATCTTCAGTGGCTTTGTGCAGAAGCCTGATTATCATGATCTCTGCACTGCAGTTAATTAAGGCTTGCACTGAATAACTCATATAATAAGCTATAATAAGCTGACACTCTGCCATGCAGCACCAGAACCCAACCAACCAACCCCACCGGGGCCCATCTTATGCTTATCACCTTAAGAGCCTTGGGAATGGAAGCAGCAGCCACCCAATCCCTTGAAACAGGTCCAATAGACCCTTCATCAATGCTAAAGCCCCAAGACACAGCTGCACACCACACACACACACACACACACACACACACACACACACACACACACACACACACACACACACACACACACACACACACAGCATAAGAATCTGGTCAAATACTCCCAGCTTGAAAAGGCAAACCATCGCTGACTTATTTCATAAGTCATTATGTACACATGCCCTGTTCTCCGCTGCACTGTCACATCCAGCTCCATCATATCAGGCGCCGCGATTGCTTGTCATGCAGAGGCTTCTTTTCCTGCCGCCCCACCCCCACCCCCCACCATCCTCATGCCTGCCACCAAAATTGGCTCTAAAACTGCGTGTCACTTTTGATTTGACCTGGCAGACCCTGAAACAATAACTTCATCAGGGCTTGTTAGAGTCTCATCCTGACCAGGCAGAGACCAAAACAAACAATGATTTCCCTTCATCTTGCCTAGAGGGCACCTTGCTGTTTGCTTTTTCTTTTTTGTTTGTTTGTTTTTTGCTTTGTCTCTGCCCCCCATCTGAGATGAAAATGGTCACCGCCGGCTTCTTTTGTGCTTAAGGCTTGGCTTTCTAGTTATTTGTTTCAACGAACCAGAAACCAATAAATAGGACTCAAGACTCTGTGTCTTGCTCCTGTACGATTAAATGCAACCTATAAAGTGTGCTGTATTCATGGACGGCTTGTCAGAGTGCTCCACTGGCTCAGAGTGCAGCAGTGACCCAACTTGTCTGCTGACTTGACACACTCGAGGGTGTTCGGTGAAGACTAACCAGAGATAGAAAAGATAATGTATCTTCAGCTTTTTGAACATGAGAAGTCAGAGCTAACTGGACTGGACTGAGTTTTTGCGTGTACATGTGGAAGGTAGGCAGGTTAACCTCCACAGTCATTGTTTTCTCCTGTGCTTTCAGGCTGATGGGGGTAAAAAAGAAAAAAGAAACACTTTACGTACTTTTTCATGCTCCTCTGATTTATTTCAATATCCCCCCTGCAGCTAACATGCTAAGTGATGAGATAATCGAGTAAGACACACTTATTATGTCAACAGTGCATATGCCAGACATTAAGTCTCATCATTATAGTGTTAGGGGACAGGAACCGAGGCCCCCGTGGGTCCTCCGACGGACCTAATGATGTGCTAATGGGACGGCATGCGTAATGGCCCATCTCGGAGGATATTTTTTTCTCCAGAACCTCTCTGGAAACAAATTGTGCTTTAACACCCTCACGCTAACATACTCACATGTATTATTTTGTCTGATCGTCCCACCCACCTGGGCGTTACACGAATGTCAAACCAAGTGCACTCATGAAGGAGAGTAAATCATAATTAGAGTGATAAAGCACCCTCTAAGCTCGCCTAATAGAAAACAAACGTAGCAGAGTCTTTCCCTTGTGTTTCTATGTTGATGAAAAAGAGAACCGCTCCAACAAGTCTGCAATAATACACAACAAATAAAAGGACTACCATTCCCTGGAGGAATGCTTATCGACCACATCCTTTCATTCAAATTTTAGACCAAGATCAAACCATGTTGAGAAATGACAGTTATTGACTCTTTGCAACTACGTCACCTAATCACACAGAGGTGCCATGACAGACATCGAAAGTGAGGAAGGGGACTATAGAACGGAGCAACTGCAATTGTTTTCCCAAGTTGTTTCCACCAGTATACCATGGACGTTTTAGGTAGAGGGCTTATACATTTGGGCTTTATTTGTATACACTGAAAGTTCTAWTGAGTGGAAGCACCACTATCCGGCACCTTTTATAGCAGACAGAAAGCTGAAGTTTACCGAAACATCCACACCACTGAATTTAGTCTTTTCTTTCATGTAGATCAACTATTTTGTCTGCTTTTCTTTCAATTGTAGATGCTTGTTCACCCACATCTGCTGAGCTAATTTTGGCGTGTTATAGGAAGCGTAGGGTAAATAGAGCAGTAGCGCAGAGCACTGGTGAAACGGCTATTGATATAAATGTCAATTTTCTTACTTGGTAAAAAGTGTTCACTGCAAATACATGAATACATCATGGGCTGCTAGTCCCAACCCATTCTCACTCCCATGTCGTCACATATTGACGCTTTTCCAAGGTTCCCTCTACGTCCGATTTTGACGCGCCGGGTACCCCCGTCACGTCAGTTACTGACGAGATGGGGCGAAATCTGTTGTCATATTTTCAGAAAGTGTAGAAAATGCGCAAAAACTACCGTTTCGAAGCCTGAAATTACCTTTGTTCACTTTAGACATCCTGTCCCTGACCCTAGTACCTAAAATTAACCATTTTTAGAAAATGTAGGAAATTCACGTCAACATGTTCCAAAGCCTGAAATTACCTAATATTCACCATGGACATCCTACCCCTGATCCCAGTACCTAAACTTAACCATTAATCCTGATCACTCATGTTAACCTCAGACCCCCGACCCAAAGACCCCTGGTGGCGCAACCCAGAAAAGCCGCGGGCGTCAAGGACTGACGCGAGGGGGGTACCCGGCGCGTCAAAATCGGACGTAGAGGGAACCTTGGAAAAGCGTCAATATGTGACGACATGGGAGTGAGAATGTGTAGCTAGTCCTTATGGTTGATGGCTGCTATCCATCGCTGTCTTTTGTCCTCATCCAAATAAAGGCAATGAATTGACAGGTTAGGTTTGTTTCCTTGTTTGTTTGTGCAGCCGACTATGTAGCCCCCTATGACCAGCTTTCCTCATAAATCAACTAAATAAAATCGATATTAGGCTATAAACTGTGTTTAACTAATCGTACAGAATTTTAAATGTGCATAGGTTGTTTTGACGTTCGTCTTTACAGAGTGGGCCGCCTTCTGAAGAGCGTGATGTCACATGCAAAGGGTCAATAGCCAATTTGATCAAACCTTGAAAATAATGTTTTGTAATCCCATGCAATAACACAATGACTCACTCGAAATACATGTTTTAATTGACTCAGCTATTATCACTACAAATTGTTAGATATAGTGTCTGCAAAACTGAATTAAAGTGATTTTTGTGACACTAATGTTGACTAGCTGTGGCAACCCTTTGGATTAATTGACTCCAAAGGTTAGTCAGTTGTCGATGCACTGTCTGTCCAATGATAGCTTTCAGCAAGTTTTATTAAAATCTGTCCAATGGTTCATTAGATATTTTGCTGAAAGGCAGAGTTGATTCCAAAGTGACTGCTGACATTTTAAGCGAACATCTCAGCAGTGATGGGGAGTTCCGGTAATTCGCTAAAAGCAGAACTAGCTACTTATTTAGGACATTAGAATTTTTGCTAATGTTGAAAGCTATTGGCGAACTAATTTGCTTCTGCTATGTTAGGTTCCACTAATTTTATATATGCTAAAAATTCACAAGTGTAAAAGTTCTATTTTTATATATTTTGCCATTTTAAACTGGAATTGCCACAAATTATCCAGAGCTAAAGCTTTGGTTTCGTTTGGCCAATTTGCCACAGATGATCCCACCCACCTTCGAATTAAACCAATAGAAAACTAACAACAAGCTTGTGTCAGTCTCCTCTGTTTAACTGGTAGGAGATGAAGATGTGTGACAGATGATTTAGTGGTTAGCAATAGCTTCCCTTAACTTTTTAGTATTTATCGGCAGAGCGTTATCTGAACTGAGATTCTTGTTTAGAAGATTAGATGATTAGAGGTTATTGAAGCTAATTTTTGGTTAGCTGTGTGCCCACCACTATATCTCAGTAACTTCCGTATGTGTTGTAAATGACTCTCAGCTACAATCAAACCACATTTTAGCACATTTTTTAAATCAATGGAATTATTGTATTTTTTGTCTTACTGAAGTTGAGGCTGCCTGTGGCAGTCACCTTAAATTTTACTGACTGCAAAATGTAATCAGTGTAATGACATTTAGTGATTATTTCCTGAAAGTTTCAATAAAAAGACAGGTTTTACTAAGAAATGGACAGAGTTGACTACTACTAATTAATGTCAAGCTTTTGAACAAAGACCTTGAGCAATCTGTTAGCGCTTATGCTGTATGTGCCACAGATCAGTCTCAGCTACTACCATGTCAAATTTTAATTGAAAATTTATAAAATTAACTAGATTTTTGTGTTTTCTAAGGTTAGTTGGTTGTTGTTGCTGTTTTGAATCAGGCAATAAAAGATACTCAGAGGTTTCCTGTTTGTGATTTAAGCATGGGTTATAAACGTTACTTACACACACACACACACACACACACACACACACACACACACACACACACACACACACACACACACACACACACACACACAAACACACACACACACACACACACAAACACACACACACACACACACACAAACACACACACACACACACACACACACACAGTACCCTACTTCCTTATAGACTCTGTAATTCTAGAGGTTTGTAGTCTGTGATTTGAAAAGTCAATACTTGAAACTCAAACACACACACTAGTGATATACTTCTTTCACAAACAGATACACGCCCTCTTTCCTTACAGCCATTGATTAATCCATAAAAAAAAGCTCTTTGGCTTCTCCGGTCCTCCTCCTCTGAGTAAATTACCTCACTGGATCTATTTTCAGCCCATCTCAAAGCGTCCCTCTAACCTTTGTTCTCACTGCTCTTTGTGACACAGAGTAGGGGATCGTCTTTTAAATCCCCAAATGTGTCACAGAAGTACAAATAAAAAAACGGCAAATTTAAGGCCTAATATTCTTTGAAGAAATGTATATCCCCCATTGTCTGTGTTTTACATAGCTATTTCTGTGAATAATTTGAAAATAACAACGCACAATCTCGTGTGATATCTTGCATGATATGTTGCTCTTGGAGTATGTGTGTTTAATGACACTCACCTACTAACATCCATTTTTACCTCAATATCTGCCGAATTCTCTAAATTCTAGTTGTTTTTATGTAAGACTGTTAATGAGTTGTGGCATTCATCTTGGTGTGAGTTGACTCCAGTAGTTAATCAGTTGTAGATGACTGTTGACTAATAACTATGTTTCATTAAAATCACAGTGGGGGGAATTTCATTAAAATTCATTAAACCACAGTGGTTTGTTACAAAAAGAGCCAAAATACAAGATGATTGCAACAGATAATGCCACATTTTTAAGCTAACTTGTAACACATTTTGTTGCCCTCAAAATATTTTTGGGGGAACAATGCTCAGCTTTTGCAACACTAAATTTTAGATAATTATCTTGAAATAATCTGAGTTATAGCAAATTATGTTTTCTAAAATCAGTTGACTGCAGTAAACAACTTGATTTTAACTGAGTCCAAAAGTGGATTAGTTTCAAAGGTATGTCCAATTATTGTTTTCTGAAAGCTTCATTAAAATCTGTGTATTTATGAGATATTTTGCTAACAGACAGAGCAGGTGCCAATAGTTAATATCAAAGTCAAGGATACCTCTTAGATACTACCACAAGGTTAGTCTGGAAAATAAATATAGCCATTTTTGTGTTCCCCGATTGATTAGCTGTAGTGGCCACCTTGAATTGGGTTGACTCAGGTTGTGTCCAAATTCAGGGGCTGGGTCCTTCGAAGGACCCGGCCTATCTGGTCTAGGTGGGACAAGTCCTTGGTCGACTGCAAAGATCAGAAAAAGTGGCTGTGAATTTGGACAGTCTGGTCTTTTGCTTTATTCCCACCCTTATCTCGGCGTACGTCCTGCCTCCTAGCTACCATTATGGACCCAACGTAGGGGCACATTATTTTTATTTTTTATTTTCATTTTTAAATTTGGACAGCGTCCGGCACAGTGCTGTGATGTAAGCGGCCTTTGGAGGACACAACCTCTGAATTTGGACACAGCCTCAGAGGCTTAATCAGTTGTAGAGACACTAATCCAATGATTACTTTTTCAGATTTCCATTCACTTCAGTTTGGTGGTTTGTGAGATATTTTGCAAACACACAAAATCTGGGCAAAAACATTATCGCTCTATACACTTGATAACGAAACCTTTGCTGACATCGGCTGAAAGAAATATTTAAAAGAGAAAAACTCCACCTGTCAGACCTTCCTCCCCCCTTCCCCTTGCCACACATCCTAGTAACACATTAGTATTGGGTCCTGGCTAAATGGTTGACCCCGTCCTCCCTCCATCCATCCATCCATCTATCCAGATGAACAATAATGACCACGTAGCAGAGCAGCCTCTGATGAATTAAACATTTCCTTCCAGTGAGAATCTCATTTCCCTGTCTTTCAGATGGCAGTAAGGTGCCATTTTTTTCTGCTTGCAGAGCTACTTTATCATTGTGCAGCTCAGGTGCACTGCAGGTCAAAGACTCATTCTAAAATATTCTATCGGGGGGCAAATCAGATGCATTTCGTTGTAAACCACCAGTCTCAGGGTCAATCTGCAGCCACCCCCACTATCTATTTTACTGCCAGATTCAGGCTACCTTTTTGAGAACTGGGCTCGTGCCCAGCTCCATAATGGCAGTGACAGCTACAAGCCAGGGTCCAATCTCCCTAAAGTGTTACCTGAGACTCCTGTGTGATTGAACCAGTTCCCAAATCCCCTGTTTCATACTGTCCCTGTGTATTATTCTGCTTTGCATTCAACCTGAAACATGAGCTGAATTCTATTCTTTGTCTTCTTTGTTTTTCTTTGTTTTTTTTATTTTGATTTCATGGTCTCTCCATGGTCTTTCTCTCCTCCTTCTGCTTCCCTCTCCCCTTCCGTCATCACTCTTGACTTCTGTCACATCATCAGGTCGCCAGTTGACCATCTTTAACAGCCAGGCGTTCATAAAAATTGGTGGTGGAGAGAAGGGGCGCCACTTCCAGGGGCAGATCTCAGGCCTGTACTACAACGGCCTGCAGGTGCTTAAACTGGCTGCTGAGGGCGACCCCAACATCCAGATCCAGGGCAACCTGAGGCTGGTGGGCGACGTTCCCTCGGTGCTCACCACCGACACCACCTCCACCACCCCGCTGGCTGATATGTCCACCACTATCATGGAGACAACCACCACCATGGCCACGACCACCACCCGCAAACAGCGCTCGCCAACAACCTTGAAGGACAACGTCACACCGGTGAGAAAGAGCATGCTTTATGCTGACTCAGCATTCCATCTCCCATCCCCTTTCATGCCAGAGTTTTACACTAAGATTATTTAATGATAAGAAAACTGCAACTGTTTTTATTAAACCTTGTAAATGTTATGCTCGGTCACATTCAGTATTGTGAGATCTTAACATCTGAAGTGTGTTCTGAATGACTATCATCAACTACCTCACCAAATGTACCTAAATATCTGTAAAACTTACTAAGTATAGAAGTTTTTTTATGTGTGGCCAGTGGTGTCCAAAGTCAGTCCTTAAGGGCTGGGGTCCTGCATGTTTTAAGTGTTGCTCTGGTTCAACACAGCTGAACCCAAGAAGTGCCTAATTAGTAGGCCTACATACTGTTATTTAAGCCATAGCTAAAATAGTGTAAATATCTAAATTCTGGGTATAAAGTAAAATTACTAAACTGCAGTGGTGGGCACAGTTCCCCTAAAGCACCAAAGCTCTAATAGGGGAACTAATTTCTTGATTAGTGCTTGAGGGATTTTGCTATTTTTTAAAATCATTGGTGGATTAGCACTTGCTAAATTTAGAAGCACTAAATGATGTCTTTAAATGTTATTGGTCAACATTATTGTTCACAGTTGAGGGTAAAAGCTGTCATACATTTTGTTCATATGTGTTTCTCTTATCTACAAGGTCACATATGTCAAACTCAAGGCCCGTGGGCCAAATGTAGCCTGTGGGTGACTCCCATTTGGCCCGCCAAGTGCACTAAGTGACAATATTCTGCACACAGTAAATGTTGTCTCATAGTGACTTGAAGAGTGTTTCATGTGTCAGATGGATTATATTAGTGGTTTAGAATTAGCTTTTGCTAAAATTTTCAATACATTAATGCTTTAGAATTAGGGGACCTAAATATTTGAGTTAGTGCTTTAGAATTARRGGACCTAAATATTWRARTTRGTGCTTTAGAATTAGGGGACCTAAATATTTGAGTTAGTGCTTTAGGGTTAGTGCAACTAATATTTAGATTAGTGCTGCCCACCACTGGTAAACTGTACCTTAAATTAAAGTTTACCCAAAACATAGAAAAAAGCTAAAAATGGGAACATTGTAGGTAAAAATGAGCAAATCTGCTGATGAAAAGTAAAATTAGCTAAACAAAAGTTAAAATCTGCTATACTGTAGCAAAAAGCTAAAGTAAGCAAAACAGTAGCTAAAAGCTTTATTTGCCTTAATTATAGCTAACAGTTAAAATGAGCAAGTAAGTAAAAACTTAAATCAAATTAGCAAAATGGTAACTGAAACCTAAAAGTATAAGAATCAGCAAAAATCTAAATCTTATCCAAAACATAAATACAAACAAAAAATAGAAACATTGTTGCTGAAAGGTAAACAGTAAACCAACCGTTAAAAAAGATTACTGAATGCTATAATTAGTTGAACTGTGGCCTAAAGCTAAAATTAGCTAAACTGTAGCTAAATAAAAGAGTTTACAGTAGTTATAAGCTAAAAGTAGCAAGTCCCTGTGTCACACGGTAATGTTTTAGACAACATATGCCAACATATGAATAAAGTTACACACTTGTGTAGATCACATAAGCTTGGTATAAGGTTTAAAAGAATAACAAGCACACTGATATGCAATAACATAAGTTGTTGTGCGCCAGTGCTAGCTAAAATTGTTATACTTGTACAAAGTTTTCAGTATATGCCAACGTGTTGCTGATATGCTAAACATAAGTTACAGATATACTGTATGTGACAAGTGGTGCACAAGTTCATACACTTTACTTTTGCCATTATGAAAGTGGTTAAATGGTAACTAAAAGCTAAAAATATAAAAACAGCCAAAACATTACTGCAGCTAATACATATTTATTAGTGTGTCCTGTTTGACTCAGTCAGCATTCATATATACTTTTCCTTACATTTTTTTGCTATCAAACAATCAATCAGATCATACAGTGCTGTGGCTTTTGTGGTTTTTGAGACTATAATTTTCCTTAAAATAGTTGTCTTTATTTAAAATACTGGCGCAGCATTCACAGAAAAGTTTCTTCAAAGCAAATATTTTGGCACCCTTAATTAATATTTATGACTTGACTTCACAATTATGTTGGAGGCTTTCATTTATGGCCTGATGATTATCCACATATGCTGAAGTAACAACATGGCAAGCAACAATTAGTGAACAGCAGGGGAAGTGCTGTTGCCCACATACATAATGATTGAAAAGGCAGGAGATCTGGACCCTCTACTCTCATGGGACAACTTAAATACAGAATTCATTTGTTTCAGGGGGAAATACGTTTCCTCCACATCCACACTCATTAGCTACAATATATGTGAAACGCATAGAGTTAAGCTAGCTATGTACTTCACAAGACATAAGACATCTGCTCTCACACGGTTGTGTGTGTGTGTGTGTGTGTGTGTGTGTGTGTGTGTGTGTGTGTGTGTGTGTGTGTGT
>NW_013953153.1:112356-147061 GCF_001266775.1 Austrofundulus limnaeus
CAGGACTTGCTGGAAGGATTATGTATCCCCTCTGGTCTGGGAACGTCTCGGAGTCCCCCAGAACGAGCTGGAAAGTGTCGCTGGGGAGAGCGGGGTCTCTCTGCCCACGCGACCCGATCCCGGATAAGCAGGGGGAAACGGACGAACGGACAATTTATATTGTTAGTCTAAATTATTACATTTAAAATTATAACTCTAATTCAAGCAGAATAGCCATTGTCAACATAATTATGGAGTGTGATTTATTTTCATCTAAAAATATCTTCAAACTAACAAAATATAAAGTTATTAGGGAGGAAAATCCATCTGGATAACAGCAGACTGACTGTTCGTAAAATATACGACAGGTCTGGACCACTCGTGAATTTTGTTCATATCTGAGAAAAAACTTTGAACACGAAAACATTGGTGAATGCCACAAATTCTCCTAAATCATTATACGCACAACTTAAGAACAAATTTGTGCGTACGAACGGTTCTTGCATGAGGCCCATTGATCTTGCAAACKTTTCAATTGAAATCGAAACTGTAACACATTTAAATTAGTTGATACCAGTGTCCCAGTATTGATGTTGGTATTGGTATCGGTCTTGAGTATCGGTGCATTTTGTACAAGCACGAGTACTTGTACAAAATGCTGGTATCAGGTCCGGTACCAATATCAGTATCTGGACACTATTTGTTATCTATTAAATAGATTTGTTTGCACTTGGAGTGTGTTGTCAGAAGTCATTCTCACTCCAAACTCCTCACATTTCGACGCTTGTCCAAGGTTACCTCTGCATCACGTTTCGATGCGTCGGGTAATCCTTTCGCTTCAGTTATTGACGAGATGAGAACAAGGAGGAGGAGCCAGTTGTCATATTTTTTAAAAGTGTAGAAAATGCACAACTAACCATCCGAAACCCTAAATTTAACTTCTATTAGCTCTATATACCCTATTTCACTACCTAAAATTAACCTTTAACCTTGATCGCTAATGTTAACCATTTTTGAAAAGTGTAGAATATGCACAACAAATAATCGTCCCAAACCTTAAACTTAACTTCTACTATCCCTAGACATCCTATCACTGACCTCACAACCTAAAATTAACCAGTAATCCTGATATTAACCATGGACCCCAACCCAGAGACTCTATGTGGTGTACAGAGCAATAATAGACTAAGGTCATTTGGATTAGGTTGATTACAAAATTGAACTACCTGTAACTGCATATCCAGTTATGAGCTGTCTGAATGACATAAAAATCTGGCTGAAATGAAAKTTCCTGAATCTAAATGAAAGTAAGACAGAAGTCATCAGCTTTGGTAAAGACATTTCTCCTGACAATCTTGGTCCTTTGGCTTCATACAGCTGCTCTGCTGTCAGAAATTTGGGTTTCATTTTTGATAATGTGTTCAAATTGGACAGGCAGATAAATTCAGTGGTTAAAATGAGCTTTTTCCAGCTAAGACTTATTGCTAAGGTGAAGCCATACCTCCCAAACAAAGACCTTGAGAAAGTGATTCATGCTCTCATTACATCTCGTTTGGATTATTGTAATTCTCTGTATGTTGGTTTAGATAAATCTTCTCTGCATCGATTACAAGTTGTCCAGAACGCAGCAGCTCATCTTTTAACAGGAACTAAAAAATACAAACACATATCCCCGGTTCTGGCTTCCCTCCACTGGCTTCCTCTTCATTTTAGGATAAATTTTAAGATTTTATTGCTTACTTTTAAAGCTTTCAAAGGTCTGGCCCCATCCTACCTGAGTGAGCTTATTAACATCCACACTTCAGTTAGAGCACTTCAGTCCAACCAGTTTCTCTTAGATGTTCCTGGATCCAGGCTAAAGTTTAGAGGTGATCGGGCCTTTGCAGTCTCTGCACCAAACCTTTGGAATGGTTTACCTCTTAGCATACGGACTGCTGAGACTATTCAATTCAATTCACTTCAAAAATACTTTATTGATCCCAGAGGGAACTTAGGTGTTGTTGTAACTCATTTAACCAAAAACTTATTGTAGATGCTGATGGCTGTGGGCAGGAAAATTGAGACTGTTACTAGATATTGAGACTGTTAAATCTCTACTTAAAACTCATTTTTACTCCCTGGCCTTTCATTCGGGTAGAGTTTGAGATTATTTTAAAGATAATGTTTTTGATGTTTTTCTGTATTTAAAATGGATCTTATTGTCTACATTTATGTGTTGCTCTGTTGTTTTATTCATTTGGTTGAATTGTGAAGCACTTTGGTCAACTTGTGTTGTTTTAATGTGCTATATAAATAAATTGACATTGACATTGACTTCTGAGAGCTTCACAAACATGTTCATTGGTTTGTGTTATATTTTGCTAACAAACAAGGTTAAACCTTACAGTTAATGTGAAAGTTTTAATCAAAAATAATTTGAACTCTGTACCTGTTAAATTGGCCATAATCAGCTCAGTATGGCCATTTTGGTTTTTGGTTTGTTAGCAGTGTCATTTTGAATCAAATTGACTAAACATATGACAGTCGTAGATATACTGTATAGCCCAATGATTATCTTCTGAGAGTTCCATTAATATTCATTCGGTGATGAGATATTTTGCTAATGCTACAAACCCACAAACACAGACAAAAAYATRATCTGCTTTTGTTTTYAGTGAATGGTGTTAACCATTTTTAAATTAAATACTAGTACAGTGTCTGACTCTCCTGTCCACCCAGCCTATTATTTAATGCTGACTGTAGACGAGCTCCACCTCTTTGATTAGTGGTATTTCATCAGAAARTGTTTGATTTGTTTCTCCGCCTCTGCTGGCACAAATATGCCAGTGCTACTCACAAAGAACACCCACCAGCATATTCTCAATACATTTGTCAGCAAAGTGCTCAGCAGCACATCATCAAGTTCTGACCAAAGGTTAGCAGAGAGTTTTTCCTTCACCTTTATGAAATGTGTGAACTTTTTCTGTTACTGGCCACACTCCATATTAGTGCCGCGAACTTTCCAGACTCCTTGATGCTTTGTGTTCCTCCACACAAATAGCATTTGTTGTGGGACTACAGTACTTTTTTTTCTTCCCGTTTCTCCAGAATGCAGATGACCTCTTGGTAGCTTCAGCAGAGTGTCCGAGTGATGACGAAGATTTGGAGGAGTGCGAGCCTGGAAATGGTGAGTCAGCTCAGAGAGTTCTGTCTTCAATGTGTTTTATTCAGAAACTGTTTTTTTTTTTAGTAGAAAAAGAAATAAGAACTCTGCCTGTTTCCACACTTATAAAAGACACTTAGTGACATTGCAGGCCCACCCTGTATGCAGCTCTGATTGACCAGATGTGTACACTTCAAGCAATTTTCTTCTTGGTTTTCGAAGCAGCAGGAAGGCAGCCATATTGTGCTCCTTCAATTGCTCAGCAAAGTGGTAATATCTGGCATTTACCCAGCTGTTGCACCGATCTCCTGCCCCGACTTTAACAAAGACGGACAGTTTCAATGTGGGAATGCAGTTTTCAGTGTGCAGCATGCAGCTGTAGCCTGGCAGACCTGGTGGTTGAGTCACTATCACCGTGAACGGTGGGTCAAGCATTGTTCCGACACAGCGACAGGACAGGGAAGTGAAAGGCCACATGTTTTACTCACAACCTCTGTGCTCTCCAGCTTTATTATTCTTAAAAACTGYCAAGAACCATGTTTGTACAGAGAGGTGGTGTGACCCAAACGACTCTAACTACAAAAGAAGCCCTTAAGGAGTAAAAGGGCAAGAAAAAAGTTTATTCCTGAAAGATACAAGATTTTTTTGTTGAGTAGAATTCTAGATTTAACAAGCATGTTGGTAATATAAGATATATAGTGTCTGTACTGTACATGATGATATGCTGTTCAAATTTCTWATTAAAATAGGGTATTCATAGTTTGGTTTGCACATTAACTCTTAAAACTGTTTAGTGCAGGAAGCCTCTTGCCCAATTGTTTTTACAGAGAGGGCCAAAATGAAAATCTCTCTGGGGCTGGGGGCCAAATGCAGTAATATAATACATGACATATACATTTTAAGTAAAATACTTTATTTTTAATGATTAATCAAGCAGCCAGTCCACTTGGAGAAAGCCTGCCATACGCTCAAGCAGCAGAGGCTCATGGGACATTTCATATATAATAAAATAGGAGTTTTTGTGGCCTTATAAAGTGTCCAAATCTACATGTGTTGTTAAATCTAATCTAAATATCACTGGTTGTTAAGTGTATTTCATGTATCAAAGATAAAGTCAGCACCGTGAGTGAAAACTATTTGCACTACAGCCACTTATAAAGTCACTGGGCCAATGGATAAAATTACTTTAAGTGGAAATACTG
Organism: Austrofundulus limnaeus; assembly: GCF_001266775.1. Taxonomy (NCBI): domain Eukaryota; kingdom Metazoa; phylum Chordata; class Actinopteri; order Cyprinodontiformes; family Rivulidae; genus Austrofundulus; species Austrofundulus limnaeus. The sequence goes on from NW_013953153.1 coordinate 116,680, forward strand.
TTCCTACATAGTATGACAGGTTACAACCTAATAACTATGGYAACTGCTGGTGGGCCAAATCAAAMGGCTTGGACGGCYAAATCTGGCCCATGGGCCCCACTTTGGGATCCTCTGCACTAGAGTTTAACTCTGAACCAGAAAATTCCTTAAAGATCTTCTGGTGCTAAAGATGAACTGTGCAAGATTCTAACATAAGTTTTTTTTATAGAATATACATGTATAGAAGATGTCAAAAGACCAACTACGTCAAGGCAGCTGCAAATTTGTGCTTGTCACTGCCCGACTGCCAAGTTAATGACAGGCAGACGAAATTACAGACTGAAAAGTAAACCTCAAACAAACGTTTTCTTTGTGAAAAAAGATCTTAAAGTTTCTTGAATCACGAGCAGCAGAAATCTTTGATGTAGCAGATATGACAACTAAAACAATTAATTGCACTTCCAGTTTTAGGAGAATATGTAGAACTCAAGTATAAAAACTTGTCTATGGAAGCTTGGTTGCTCTTTGCATTCTGGGGCATTTGAGAGAACAGTCTAAATCCTATAGCAGAGTGAAAGAAGGCAGAAAAGGTGTGTTTAAATGTATAAATTGTAAATTTACCAAAAAAAATGAAAAATAAAACTTTGGGGTATAGTAAGAAGTTTGTTTGAAGAAGATTTTAATCCTTTATCATTTTTTACATAACAAACACAGAAACTGACCACTGATAAAATATGGTAGAGAAAGTATTTGTTGTTTGACTGACTTCAAACCATATTTATAAAAATACAAAATCAAACAAATGCGTTAATCTGAAAGGATTAAACTGGAAGCATCACAAGTTTGACGGAGCTTTAACTGTTGGCATATTTTCTACAAATTATCTTACCCATCTCCAAATTAAACCAACAGATTTGAACTGACAACAGGTTTGTGTTACTGCTAACTATCATAATGTTTAGTGTTAGGTTACTGAGTTCTTTTATACATTTACTGTTAGCACATCTAATATTTTTGTTTAGGGGTTAGTGAATCTAAGTGTTTGGTTAGCTATGCCCAATCCTTCTGAAAAGTAAAATCAACTGAAAGTTAAAATTAGGAAACCCATAAATAAAAGCTGTATGTATGAAARAAACTGTAAACAGAAGAAGAGAGTTCTTCATGCAGTGATACCCTTTATTATCAACTCAAGAAGACACAGCTCCAATGATTTGGTGTAAAAAAAATGCTAAAAACCGGGAATTGGAAAAAATTTAATCAGTTTATATCAAAAGTAAAAACTGACAGAAAACAGAAAACGAGAAGAGAATTGATAACAGCACTTTGCTTTCAAGAGAACAAGGTGGGAATGGGGATTAGAGCTACGGTCGACTTTAAATAGCAGCAGATTACGGTGCATATCGGTACATTGGAGTGAAGAGAAAAGATCTGAAAGCGTGTTCAGGAACTGTAGTGCAGCATTCTCCTGCAGTTGTCTCTGTAGGTGGTTGGGACCAAAATAGAGCCTCAGTTTTGCTCTTATCAAAAGGAGAAACGAGAACATTTCGCTGAATGCWATGCCCAGGCTTAATCTCCTGTGGGGAAATACAACTCTCTCTTTTTGCCCACACGCACAAACACACACAGTGACAGACCTGCTCACCTCTCCAGACAGACACTTGCCTATCTCACTCTGTGGGTGGAAAGTTTTCTCTCTCAGCAGGCTCGACCCTCCTGAGAAACACACACACACACACACACACACACACACACACGTGCTCCGTATCACACCTTCCAGACATCGAAACAGTTCCAGCTTGGCAAACCAGCCAGGACGGATAAGCTTCTGTGAAAGCTGTGGACAAGGACAGAGGAATCAACAACGTCCATGACACATGTCTCCCACCCTCCTCCCTCACCGCTCCACAAACACACACAGGCCTGTAGTCATTGTGTGATAGGACCCAATCCCAGTGTTTTCAGTTACATGCGAGAGCGARCTGGGTGTTATCGAGCTGCCTTCAGGAAGGACAAAAAAAATGTTAAACAGGACTGTGGACTTTTTATTAAGCTGTGCCAGATATGACTGCTGTGAATTCATGAGGATCAATGCAGCTCATTCTTGTACACAACCAGTGGAACTCTATCCACTTCACAGACGTGTTTACCTGCAGCTGAGAGCTCAATGCAACTCAAACCAGAGGAGTTTGGCCTTTAAACGCCAGGCGACGACCCTTAAAGAGTTGAAGGCGTGGCATTACATGAAGAAATGCATATTGCCTGTCACCTTTCCTGACTGGGTTTAATATGAAAAACATGTTATTATTAATTATAATAGTCAAATCCTGAGAATAACACAACATGCACTGTAATGCTGCATTTCACGCATTGCAGAACGTGTTGTGAATAAATCTCATCTGGTTTTCATCTAATTGTAGCTCAATATTTGTAAAAAAAAAAAAAAAGTAATTGAGTTTTAGCCATCTTTTCAATTTTAGCTAAAGTCATTTAGCTGTGGCTCCAAAAATTGATTGGTTATAGAGGTACAGTATATCTAAATGTTATTTCCTGAAATTTTTACTGAATTCATTTGGTGGTTTCATAAGATATTTTACTAACAGACAGGTTTGATTCCAAATATTTAATGGCAGATGTAATACATCTAAACTCAATATATGTAAAACTGATTGAGGTAATACCAGTTGTGTTGTTGACATACTGTACATCCAGTGATTAGTTTAAAAAGCTTCATTAAAATCCATAAACTGGTTCATGAGAAATTTTGCTAACACAACAGAACTTACAGACATAAATGCATTCTCGCCTTTGGCGGTGGGCACTAAAAAGAGCAAKACGTGAGGTGGAGGTGAACAGGAACGGGCTGGCTCTTATTGAGATGTGTGTCACGTTCCTTTGCACTAAAAGCAGAGCAGAGACAAGTGAAAATGAGGATCCAGTGGGAGCTAGGGAGGGAAAGGGATGAGGAAGCCAAAGAGAAGACGCAAAATGGGGAGCGCAAGCAGAGTGAAATTCACATGAAAAAACTCTGCCTTTCCCTGTAGGCTAATTAAACTTTGACTGTTAGGGAACCTTAATTACATCACCCAATTACAGCTTTGGTCTGCATCGTCCACGGCTGGTAATAGGCCCATGTGAGTAAAGACCAAGGACTGTGAAGGACTGGTTGTACTGCAGAGACTGAGCGAAGAAGTGATGGTGGACACAGAGGAATGGCACTTCACATAACTGATTATTGGTTTCATAGCATACCACAGCGTCAAAACTACTAAATATTTCAGCTGTTTCATTCTTATAGTTTCAGTGCTCAAAAACAACAGAGACGGTGCATGTTTTTAATTTCCCTCCTGTCATTCCGTTGCAGARGTGGCCGTGCGTTTCCGAGCAAGGCTTTCAGTGGTGTCCTACCCTAATAAACGCACATCTTAATACCATAATTATGATGACACAGTCATCATTACACAGTATAACAAAACCTTGCATTGCAGACGTCGTTAGTCTTTAACGGTTTAGGCCAACTATCAGCGTACCATACAGCTGAATCCCAAAACACTGGCAGATATCTTAGCAACATTTTCAGTAAGTTCCAGGGTCATTAGCTATAGGTTAGTTAAAATACTGTAATGTCCATCAGCATGCAGAGAACATGAGCCAGAGCCGACTGTGCCTCTGAGCAAAAAACTGGAGAGCACAAGCTGCTGTCACAACCACAACTCACACTGGACCCTGTTTTAACCCCTCGATTCTCCGTTGCTCTCCTCTTGTCTCTCACACACCTCCCCTTTGTAACCTTACAGCATTAACCCTTTAAAGGGGCAATATCATGTAAAATCAACTTTTTTGAGTTTTATATCATGTTATAATGTTATCTTATAAAAACATGCCCAAAGCCTTGCTTTGACTCATTCATGCATGTTTGAGAAATCCTGCAGCGTCTTTAGGCAGCCATGCTGAGGAGCAAAACGACAGGTGGGGACCAGAAATGCCTTTTGGTACCAGGAACGCCCCTGGGACATGTCTTCAGGCTGAGCTTCCTCATGGTAGAGCGCACCCCCTCCCCCAAACGCACCCCGTCCATGACTCCTGCAGGGTGAAACTGAAAGTGAAAATTAAACTGTCTGCTGAGCTCCTAACTACTTCTCACTCAGTGAACCTCTTTTCAGATTAAAAATACCTTTGAGGAAATGTATTTTCAGATGCCAAGTAAACTGCATCATAGCGCGTGTGCRACCCCATCCCCCGCACTGAAATGGGCGGGACAGAAGCGGAAGGAGGTTCTTAAAGAGACAGGCCAATTTCAAGGTGTTTAGAAGAGGAAGTGATGARAAGATAAGTTTATTTTCTATTTAAACATAAAAACAGCATTTTAATAACAACTAAAAGTGACATAGATACTTTATTATGGTATAGTACTTAAATGTATGCCTGAGAAACACATAATATTGCCCCTTTAAAGCACAGATATTACAATATGTTGTGGAAACATCTGATATAATATACAGATATGTTATAAGTAAGGAGCTCATAGGTTAGAAATAGATAACGTGAAYGCTACACAATTGCTCGGCTAGTTTCTGACATGTCAACTTGTGAGTAACTTATATATCACGAGTGTGAACTTGTGCATAGCGTACCTCTTGCATGTAACTTATGCCTAACTTATCAGCAACACTTCTATACATTGAAAAATATGTGCATAAACAAAATTATTGACTGGCATCGGCACACGACAAACTCATGCCATCATACATTRGTGTGCTGGTAACGTATTCAGAACTTACACCTAACTTATTCAACTTACACCACCTTACCTTCTTTTTTTTTCAAACCTTGATGCTATATGTTACTGTGTGACAACTGCCATCATCACAATCTGCTCCAACATGCTTTGCATACGTTACAGTAAACAGTGCACCTAAGTTCTACATAAATCCAAAAACACAGTCATATGCTGGTTTAATKTATAAGCTAGAATACATCAGCTGTACAGTGTGTATTTGTGCATTCATTTTTTTTTCAGTGCCAGAAAAAATTTGGACAAAATTTACAAACTTCTAGGACCTTAAACTTCTGCACTAGATTAAAAAGTCATTATTGATTTGTTGTACATTTAACACAGTCAGTCATATCTTGCCTGCCAGAAGAATGGCATCATCTCCTTTCAGCAAGTGTGAGTTACAAGAATTAGCACTTTAGCAGGTGACATATATATTCAGCCTGTTGCTGCAGGTTAGCTAATAAACTATCTAATTAATTAACTAACAGAAGCTCATCAGGCTACTAACAGTTGTTCAWAAAGAGCAGAACAACACAAACACTTTAGACTTGTGAATAAATTGATCTGGAGCTTGTTTGTGTCTTGTGATGCTGAAAAAGGAAACCGCTGTTTCCTATTTATTTTAAAAGGAAAAACATCTTATTTCTTTGATACACAGCATGACAGTTGCCCAAACATAAAACAGTCTCTTAAATTTAGGAACTCTCTGTTAACAAGCTGCTCCTGAGGAATTATCTATTATTATCTATTTTTTATATGTGCCCTAAAAAATAAATAAAACAATAAATAATTTGGACATAGTTATACTAATAYATCTATAAAATAATCATTATTCTCATTTGAAATTTTTCATTTGAAAGTGTGAAATTTGATTATTTTTCATCAAGGTTATCAGTTAGGTTACGAACACTCGAAGAAATCGAAGTACAACTGACTTCTGCTCATTTTTCATGTCGTCTTCGTCTTTCACTCGATGTCTTTACTCCACCTCAGCACGACCTCCCTTTTCTTTTCTCTCGCTAACCTCYGAGCTACTTATCAGTCYTGGGATGTTGTAGGGCGCTATATCAGTTTTACTCCGACAAGATCAGAGCTTTGAGCAGCTCCTCAATAATTCAACAGACGACACGCTACAGAGACAACCTGCRAATGCTCTTTTTAGGTCGAAGGGTGAATGGCAGAGATAGGGTGATGGATGAGGGATGACCCRGAGCGCTGAGCCCCCCGTGCCTCGTGTGAGCCCATTCTATGGGTTTGGGTGTCAGTTATTTGTCAGTGTGATACTTCATTGATCTCCCTTGGCAAGTAAGCAGCCCCGGGTTCATTTAAACGGGTTCCACAGTTTGAACGCCTGACAACGGAACAGGGCCGAGCARCGCCGCTTCGTGATCTCTGAGTAGCAGAGTTCAGAGATGTGTGTCGACAACAGAGCTGCACCAAAGAGCTGACGCAACCACCGTTAAATGACTTCACACTGAATAAATAATATTCATATGTACAGAGTGCACTGGAAGGGCTTTGTAACACTTTTTTATGTTTTATTGAATGAAAATTAATTTGATTTGGTTTTGTTTGTCTCGAGTGCACTTGTTTTTCCAGAAAATTAGGTTTTTGTCCTAAATTAATTTACAAATTAAAGACCTGGCAGTTATAGCTGTCTTGATCAAAATCTGAGAGTTAAATTTTGTGCAGTTTCTTGCTTGAGATGTCCAAATTCAGGGGCTGCATCCTTTGAAGGATCTGGTCAATGTCGGCTTGGTTCTTTGTCGACTGCAAAGACAGAAAGTGAGTGCTTCTTGGGATAGGGTGGTCTGTGAAGTGTAGAAAATATGCACTGTTCAAAAACAGCATGTCTGAATAAAACAGGAATGCACTGGATTTCTTCTTWAAAACGTTATTCTCGTTGGCTCCAATMAGGTTCACAAGTACAGCACAGCAGTCGAACCTCAGCGTAAGGCCATGAGCTGAAACCCAAACAGAACAGCCCAGTCCATCCTGGCTAGATCCAAGCAGAGACTCTGCAAAACACTAACAACTTCTGAAAACACTTCTTTTTTCTACAGTATAATGATGAATTGATCTTATAATGTATTTCTCTTCCTGGTTACACCCCTGGAGGTGTTACCTTTTACGTCAGACGTAGAACATAACTAACTTTTGTTTATATAGACAGAAACAACATATGATAACACAAACCAGCTCTTTGTTTTAACCTTATGGCTGCAATGAGCAGAAAGTGTAAAAATACAAAACTGCATTTAACATTTAGTTAATCGTTTACAAAATTTCCTTCAGAAGGATACACTAGATCTGTCCCACAAATCAGGAGGAAAGCAAGATACGTTTGTGGGTCGCAATAGGAGAAGCCTTCTAATTTAGACAGGCTTCGGTACATCGCTTTCACGTAATCGGCCTTCAGATTTGGCCTTCCAAGGAYGCAGCCACTGAATTTGGACACAGCCTATAAATTGTGAATGACTCAGCTACAACCACATCAAAGTTTAGYTCAAAATMTGTMAAATCAACTGTAAAATAGTGACATTATCWCTAAATTACCTAATGTTTATTATCTGTGGCAACCATTTTGAATTAGACACAAGTAAAATAACCATCACTCCAACATTTTTGGTGGGGGCAATAAAAAAGGCAGCAAAAAAAAACATTTAAAAAGAGATACTTGTTGAGTTGAGCAAGCAAAAGCCTTTAAAGCAAAAATAAGTAGATGTCCATTCAAGGCACAGTGAGGATGAAATACCAGGCTGCATTGAAAAAAAAAAGAAAGCAAAATCCAGCCAGGTTTATGAAGCCAATCCACAGGCTAAAGTGCCCTGAGGAGGTGACTTTCACTGTAATTCCCTGTGAGACACAATATAAGCACAGCATCATCTCCTATTTTGTCCAAATAAATCCCTTTGCCTGAGCGCGACAGCAGCAAACACACCGTTCGTAAACAGTTTTATGGAACCCTTATGTTGCACAGATTATACGGCCATAATTGCACGTATTGTGCTGCGAGTCCAAAGCAAGGAAAGGAAAATATATTATAGTCAGGCACTCAGCTGGATTCTCCATCTGCAGCCTAATCAAAGCTGAATTACAGAATGCTCAAACTCCACAACAACCTTTTTCGCTCTAAATATTTCAAATGGACGCCAGTGGGACGACGTGATCAGCAGGATAACTGTTTGTCAGGAGACCAACATCAGTGCATCAGTGTCCATCTGCCTTGTTCTCATTTAGAGGGAATAGAGTGGGGGAGGGGGTCGCACTGGCAGAGGGGTGGAGGGNGGCATATGGGGGTGGGGGAGATAAAGAAATTCATCACATGGACTAAACATGGTCAAACCACTTCAGCAGAGTCAAACTCAATAAATCAGGCTGAATATGTGAGTCTCTGCTGCTGTGAGRCTTAATGACGGAGACGAGCAGACAGGAGACATGCTGAGTGTATCTTCAGCACTCTTAACATCTCTGCTTAAAAACCCACCTGAATGTTTGGTGCTTGTCTTCCCAAAACCAATAAAACCATTCAAACTGGTTAACACACTCTAACATGAAAGACAAGGCAACCATGGAACCGATTGTCTGTGTTTGTTTGTCTGTCAGCAAAATATCTCATGAACCAGTGGACTTAGTTCATTGAAACACTCAGAGCATAAACATTTGAAGTGCATCTAGAAAAACTGAAAAACGTTTGGAGCCAAACCAGTTCAGTATGGTCACCAAAGCCACGTTTGTCTCGACCCCTTTGGATGGTTACCTGCATCTTGACCTTCAGAAATCTGTATTTAAAAAGAAAATCCATGTTACTCACAAACGATACAATGGGCATGGCAATCAGACTGTTGGCAGCAGAGAGAACAGCATCTTTAGTCCAGAGGAGCTGGGAAAGCGGGCACATTTATTTCTAGCGGCAGAGCAAGTCAAGAGATTTAAGCCCTTAACAGTCACCCTGAAATTCCTTAAAAGTCTTTTGAAATTTTTTATTTTATGTAAGGTGCCATGCCAATGGTAAGAATCGAAGGGTGAAGGGTCTTGCCAAAGAACACAACAACTGAGATGGCTGGAATGGGGAATTGAACCGTCAAACCTTCGGTTTCATGACGACTCACCTAACCACTCCGCCACAGCCACAGAAACCACACCATTTTTGCCCACCGGTGGAACAAAGACTATTAAGGMGTTAATTTTATTTATTGGGGTGGAGGAGTTACAGTCTACAGGAACTAGCTCAGTTTTTGAAAAAAAAATCCGTGAGATTGCCCTATACATCTGCATGCCTGCAAAATGGGGGGAAATCTGTGTAATATCCAGACAGTATTTACAACTTGACATTTAAGTGATTTTTATTATTATTATCATAAAATATGAAATATAAAAAAATTAATAAATAAAAAATATAATGAAAAAAATGTTTAAGTGATATTAATAAAAAATTATCACCTGGTAAATTTCACAGTTACTGATGTAAAAGGTGCTGTTTCAAGCAGTACATACTCCAATATGCAAGATCTTTTAATACCTTGATTAAGTTCATTTCCTCTGTTATCATGGTTCATGGCAGCATTTGCTGGGAGAGACTAAACTAAGATGGACCTTTACCTGTCTGCAGGTGTTAACCTGGGAATCAGAGATGCATACAGGGACAAAACGGGGCAGAGCCAATGAAAGTTGCTTATGTGTCCAGCAAATCCAAGGCCACGCAACGGGAAACACAAACATGGTTGACTTGTTAGCTGCCTGAAGTGTGACTATTTGTGTCAGAGGGCTGAGATTCACTCTTTTTCCCAGTAACCACCGCCTGTCAGTCTCTGGTGTGCTGGCTCCACTTTGGCTTCACTGCACATTAAAAAGGACAGCAGAGCAATGGGAGGGCTTTGATGGATCAGCACTTTCACAAACATGCATGTGCAATATCTGGATTATTTTAAGTGATGTTCTATCCAATAGTTATTAATTTTTAGCATCATATCATCTGTGACATCTAATACAGAGCAGAATATGGAGAAAAAGGGCAAAAGTCTGTGCTAAGGTAAAGGCTAGTCAAATAAATATTTTTTCTAGGTTTAAAAAAACTAACTTTCTTGAGAGTAAGTGTTTAAAAAGCCTGAAAAACTTAATTATATTTACATAACCCATGTTCCCAGTTGATAAGTTACTGTTTGAGAGAACATTGCCTGGAAAACAACAAAACCAAACTTTTACTAATCTAAAACAAATCTATACTACAAGCTAAGTTTAAGCAAAGAAACCCACCATCCCTGATACTGAGAGGATTGCAGCTCTTACCCTCTCAAGGACATCCACTTGCAATGTCAGCTGCAGTCGCTGTAAGTAGGACACAAAGTGAGTGGAAGTAATTCCTGGGTAATGGGTGGGCCGCATGCAGCTGTATAAAGCTTGAAACTGCACTTGCAGCACATCTGCCTCAGATGGCAGAGGAAAGATAGCTGAGCTGGTATCTCATCACCCTCCATCACACACGGGCCCTGTATCGCTGAGGTCCTCTAGTCTTTTTTTTTTTTTTTTTTTGATTTTTCTACAAGTTTAACACACAAAAATGTCAGTATTTCTTCTTGGCCACACTCAGAAAGTTTTCTGTTCCTCAAAAGTACCACCACGCTCTGCTGTCGTTCATCTTCAAGGCCAAATCCATCCCTCAGACAACAAATGAAAAAATGGACACTGGACAGGGATATATATTACCATGGAAACTAGACTATATGTCAATGGTGGCGAAATAAAGAARTTAGAAGGTTAAAGATTTACAAAGTTGACTTTTTTTCCTTAACACTGACATTGTAYGGTTCATTTTCTTTTCATGTTGCTGTAGCCTTGTTAACTTTTTAAACAGTCTGTCAGTGTTAAATATGTTTTAGTTGTAAATCATGAAAAGATTGGGGTTTTCTATGTGAATGTGCTTATTAAAAGCCACCGATGAACTCCTACAATCCCAGAACTTCCCCTTTACACCCCCCCCATCCCTGAGCAGCTCTACCCGACTCATCTCCTGTTGTTGAGTCCCCATCATTTAGCTCATCAAACAAGAGCCTGACTCGTGTTTTTTGCTGTTGATGTTGGCATTTCTTTTGTCATGTTTTGCTGTTACCTGCCCTTTTTCTCTCCCAAGGATGTGATGTAATCTAATCCCCTTTTACCTTGTTTCCTAACTATGTTGTTCACTGTGACCCTTGAATATTTGCCACATCGACCAAAAAAAAAGGCCGATGTTGATGTTCTGCTTTGTACTCTGACACTCCCTAATGTGTTTGTTTATTTATTTATTTATTTATTTATTTATTTATTTATTTATTTTTACAAGTTCTATTTCTGAGATTTACTCCAAATTTTCATTTTACACTCAAGGATTTTTCAGGGATGTATATTTTAAATTACATAACTCAATCCTGATACAATTTTCTAGGTCATTAAAATAATTTTTAACTATTAGTGGTTTAGTATGTTTTAGAATGAAATGGTATAGGGGAGTATATATGAAAAACAATGTAATTATCTGTCTTTTAGGCCGAATCTCATTTCTTAACCTTCTCTTACCCCTTGGCCAGTGGTGGGAACAGCTAACCAAAAAGTTAGCTTCACGTCTCCTAATCTGCTAAGTAAAACTATAGCTTCGTTAATAAATAAATCATAAACAAACTGCTTAACATGTAAAAACAAAAATTAGCGGAAGCTAATACTAACAGCTAATTGCTAAGATGACTGTCTGTCTGTGTCACACGTCTTTGTCTCATTTGAGCTGAAGTTTGGTGGGACTGACACAAACCTGTTGATGACATAACGACATTCAAGAATTTGGGGATTCTCCAAAATTCTTATTACATCATTCCTGACTCCCTTGTGTAGTCATTTTGTACTTTAGTAACTACATTCTTTTATTTACAATAATGCTTTGTAAGTAAATAACTGTTAGGGGACTTAAAGTTGACAAAACCTAGTTTAGCTGAAGCTAATTGGTCTGATAACAGTTTTCAAAGTAGTGAAAAGGCCAATCACTAAATAAAAAGTTAGTTCCTTTGTTCGCTGTTAGTGGAACCATGCCCACTACCGCCTTTGGCCTTTAATTGGAAGTCACAAGAGAAGTTGTTCAGCTATTCCATCAAGTCACGTGTCCCTTCTAAAGATGGATCTGTTCTTGTCAATTTATTTTACCTAAACAGACCAAGTATGTATGCCCATGTATGCACAGTACAAATTCAAGGTACAGTTAAATATACGTAAAAAGACTTCAGTCACACAACAGGAAATGGATAGATGGTTGGCTAAAACGATACATTCAGCTTTCCCTTGAAGGTCCTGATGCATCTCAGAAATCCAGGTAGAAAAAAATCAAAAAGAAAAAATAAATAGGTCCTCTGTATGGATTCTTCTTTAGTGAAACATTTCGTCTCTCCTCCAAGAGACTTCTTCAGTCTGAGGAGTTTCAGGTGAAACTCAACCTTATAAGCACTGCCTCCACATGGACAAACAGGTTAGTCCCATGCAAGAGAGGGCCATCGCCTAACAATAGGCTTGATTAGCTCTATTGTTCATAGAGGGTCATGTGCCCCATCACCTGATTTATTGGTTTGGATGCTTCGGCTGTGGTCATTTGGTGTTTTGTTATGTGTATGTAGTGAGTGCAAGCGGGGTTCAACGTCCCATTGTTTTTGTCCCCTTTTTCTTATTTGTGTTGGGTATCGTTGGGGCCCTGATTCACACCTTTTGCTCACAGGGGGCTGAGTCATACTTGCAATAACAGCATTGTAGCAGGAAGACAACTAGACATGAAGGTCTCCACCTCTGTTTGATRGTGGACAGTTTTTCTTCACAAAGATGGCTTCCTTTACTCCTCTCTCAAACCAACGTTCCTCTCTATCAAGGATGAGAAAATCTTCGTCCCTGAAAGAGTGACCGCTGGCCTGTAGATGAGTGTAAACTGCAGAGTCCTGACCCGACGAAGTAGCTCGTCTGTGCTCGCTCTTTCTTTGGAACAGTGACTGTTTTGTTTCCCCAATGTATGACTGATCACAGTCCTCCTGACACTTAACAGCATATACTATATTACTACTGTATATTACTGGTATGCTCTCACCACCCTCAGCAAGGACAAGAACATCATCATCCTCCCAGCAGACAAAGGAAGGTGCACAGTGCTATTGAACCAGAAAGACTACCATGAGACGGTTATGACACTCCTTAGTGACAAGACTTCATACGAGCCACAGAAAAGAGATCCAGGAAGTGGACACAAGAAGAAGCTGACAGAGTGCCTGAAAAAGTTAGAGCAAGACAAGGCTATTAACCACATTCTGTACCACACACTGTACCCAGGTGAGGCCACTCCCAGTCTGTATGGTTTACCCAAAATTCACAAACAGGATGTACCGGTAAGACCTATTGTTATCATGATTAACTCTATCACTTACAATGTTTCCAAATATCTAGCTTCAGTACTTGGTCCATTAGTTGGCATTTCAGACCATCACATACAGAACACCATGGACTTTGTGAACAAGGTGAGGGATGTCATCATGAAGACGGATGAAACTATGGTCTCCTTTGATGTCACATCACTCTTTACGTACGTTCTTGTTGATAAGGTGGTGGAGGTGGTCGGTGTAAGATTAAAATCAGACACCACTCTTAGCAGCAGAACCACTCTTTCCACAGAACAACTGTGTCAACTTCTAAAACTGTGCCTGGAATCAACCTATTTCACATTTGGGGGGCAATACTATAGGCAGATACATGGATGTGCAATGGGCTCCCCAGTTTCCCCTATTGTTGCAAACCTGTACATGGAGGAGGTGAAAAAGAGAGCTCTGGTGTCCTTTACAGGGACACCACTGAGCCATTGGTTCAGGTATGTTGACGACACCTGGGTTAAAATTAAATCCCAGGAAGTCCAACATTTCACTGATCACATCAACTCTGTGGATAAATATATAAAGTTCACACGAGAGGATGTATAAGATGGCAGGTTGGCGTTCCTGGACTGTGAGGTCTCAGTTTCTGATGGGGCACGGTTAGAAACTGATGTGTATCGCAAACCCACACATACAGACCAGTATTTGCATTTTGATTCCCATCACCCACTGGAACACAAGTTAGGAGTCATCAGAACTCTGTACCACAGAGCAGACAGTGTCCCCACAAACATAGGAGCCAGGGAGAAAGAGAAGTCACACACAAGACAGGCCCTGGAGCTGTGCGGTTATCCAAACTGGGCTTTTCTGAAAGCAGACAAGAAACCCAAACAGGAKTCCAGCCAACAACCAGCTGAAAATGAAGACCCTAAACCCAGACCCAAACCAGTCGTCATTCCATATGTGGCGGGAGTTTCAGAGAAACTGAGACGTTTATTCTCTGAACTTGACATCCCAGTGGCTTTCAAACCCCAAAACATGTTACGACAAAGATTAGTTCACCCCAAAGATCCAGTTCCCCAGCAAAAACAGAGTAATGTATTATATGCTGGTAAGTGTCAGGAGGACTGTGATCAGTCATACATTGGGGAAACAAAACAGCCACTGTTCAAAAGAATGAGCCAGCATAGACGAGCAACATCATCATGCCAGGACTCTGCAGTTTACACTCATCTACAGACCAGGACTCTGCAGTTTACACTCATCTACAGGSCAGCGGTCACTCTTTCAGGGACGAAGATGTTCTCATCCTTGATAGAGAGGAACGTTGGTTTGAGAGAGGTGTTAAGGAAGCCATCTTTGTGAAGAAAAACTGTCCACCATTAAACAGAGGTGGAGGCCTTCATGTCCATTTGTCTTCCTCCTACAATGCTGTTATTGCAAGTATGACTCAGCCCCCTGTGAGCAAAAGGTGTGAATCAGGGCCCCATCGATAACAACACAAATAGGAAAAGAGGGACAAAAACAAGGGGACGTTGAAACCCGCTTGCACTCACTACATACACATAACAAAACACCAAATAACCACAGCCGAAGCATCCAAACCAATAAGTCAGGTGATGGGGCACATGACCCTCTATGAACAATAGAGCTAATCAAGCCTATTGTTAGGCGATGGCCCTCTTTTGCATGGGACTAACGTGTTTGTCCACCATGTGGAGGCAGTGCTCATAAGGCTGAGTTCACCTGAAACTCATCAGACTGAAGAAGTCTCTTGGAGGACAGACGAAACATTTCACTAAAGAAGAACCCATCCAGAGGACCTACTTATTTTTTTTCTTTTTGATTTCCCTTGAAGGGTATAATTATAGTACCTTGAATGGCACATTCAAGTACATTCAGTGGTACATTTTTGTATTTATTGTATGTACATTTAATGCAAAAAATACAAATAATATATCTAAAACCAATTTCCTAGTGGGTTGCAACTGATGGACAGTGGGTACTAAATAGCATTTAATTGGAGTTTAATACTCAAACGTTCTCAGGACTCTCAAACTCTTAGAATTTGAGCAGCAAAGCAGACTTCTTGATTTTTTTTTTTACATCATCAAAAATTGTCTTTCCAGATTTGAATCAGGTTGCCAACAAAGGCATCCATTTTTAAAAACTGGCTGCACAAAATGCTTGCAGKTTACTTGGTCCCAAATACCAACTGAATGAGACTGCAACTGAAAATGTGCCTGTTTTCTCTCGCCAGCTTATCTACAGCAGTTGCAACTCAGTGAGATACTGGCTTTAGGTTGCAAAGAATGTGCAGTTGTTTGTGGTATATTACCTATATTCTTTTAAATATAGCTGAGATGACATCCTTGAATCATTTTCTGATCTAGTCTGTGACAATCAACAGTAGTCAGAATTTTTATACATCTGAATAATTAAAACTAGACTTTACAATGGGTTTTTTTAAGACAAAAAGTATTTAACTGTCATTGACTATAAATCAGCACATACTAAAGATAAACATTACAAATATTTTGCATCCATTAAAATATTTGTAGTAGAGAGATTTCCTAAAATTATGGGCTGTTTTTGCAAGGGCAGCTTGCATTCCTTCATTGTAATGTGTGCCTCTGAAAACCTTCAGTGTTTACAGCTCATTAGCCTTGAGTCTACATTACTAAAAGAAAATGAATGTCAATCTCCCTGGGGTGAATTTGTAAAAAACATAAAATAAAAGAGGAGAAGGTGAAATGGGATTCGGCCTGGGYGTTCTGTAGCTAACACAGAGTTTGGGTTTTAAAAAAAGGGCACATTTTTTTCTGCAGCCAGTCTTAGAAAAAAAGCATTACACCCCATCATGGCGAATGGGGGAAATGGGATTGAGACAGTTCTTCATACAAATATCTGAGGATGGGAAATGAAAAAGGGGTGTCGGGTTGGTGGTGGGAGTGCAGAAATTTACTGAAGAACAGAATGTGATTTTCTTTTACGAGAAAGAAATGAAAAAAGAGGAGGTAAAAGAGGGTGGGGGCATGTTTATCACTATTCGAGAACAATCTTACACAGCTTTCTTTTTGTAATTTTTTTTTCATGCAAAAATCATGCGGCCAATTTGTTGATGTAAGTGACCTGAACCTCGTGGTTTGCTATCTTATTTAACCACTCACAGCAAAAACACCTGAGAGCTAGAGTTAGTGTAGGTAAGACTATAGGAAGTTAGCAGTTAWGGATAGGTTTTATAGTCCAACAAATGTTAGATTTTTCAGTGTTGTATGTAGAATACTTTGATATGTGAATGCTATCTTCTAGGTCTAACAGAAGCAGGTCAGAGCAGTCAGGAAGAGAAATAGCAGTTTATTAATTCTTGTACTAGAATACTGCAGATTAGATTTAGTAACATGTTTTTAATTTAGACCAGATTAGACATGTGTAACTAACCTCATGTTAAGCTGTAGTGCTGTTCTAATACTGGTGTTGCTGTATTCATTTGAACTGAACTTTTGTTGCTCTGAAGGTGGGCTCCCTCTCTCAGGTGGTCTCTAACATATTTTTCTTCCGTCTCTTTCTTGTCCTAGGAGGTGAATTAGTGTTGCCCATTATAACGGTGGATTCCCTAGACCCCCCATCAATTGCCACCCGCTACCCAGTACTCCCCCCGCCCCCCACCACCTACCGCCCCTTCCTCACCTTGCTTGAAACCACCAAAGAGTCTGTCCCCTTGCCCAATGGCCGGCCCCCCTGCCCCTTGGACCAAGAGGACTGTGAGGAGACCATTGAGGTGTCGGCCTACGGTTCGGGGGAGATRACCGAGACGGATGACGAGGACTATTATAAAAACTTCCCCCTGGTCACTGACAGGACTGTTCTCCCTCCTCCCCCGGCAGTCGAGGGTGGTGTTCAGAACCCCCAAGACCGCCATTTCTCTCAATACCCCATCTCCCACCGCCCACCTTTCTCATCCACCCCCACCGCAAACCCCGACCAACTCAATCCACGCATCAAACCAGCTGCCGGTGGCAGCAGCAGTAGTAGCAACAATATCCCCGCGGGGAAAATGAACAACCGGGACCGGGTGCTGCTGCCGCCGGCCCACCCCTCATTAGATCCAGGCCACCGCAGAATTCCAGGAATAACCTACCCCCCAAATTTCCCCCATGTTCCCACTCCAGATCCTACATCTCCAGAGAGAGGGCTCCCGGGCGCCGTGGAGGTGCAGCAGTCCAGCAGCACCACGGGGATGGTGGTGGGCATCGTAGCTGCCGCAGCCCTCTGCATCCTCATCCTGCTCTACGCCATGTACAAGTACCGTAACCGGGATGAGGGCTCCTATCAGGTAGACCAGAGTCGCAATTACATCAGCAACTCGGCCACGCAGAGCAACGGGGCTCTGGTGAAGGAAAAACAACCCACCACTGCCAAGACAGTCACCAAGAACAAGAAGAACAAAGACAAGGAGTACTACGTCTGAGGAGCGCTGCCGTCACAGAAGATCAACGCACTTAGATAAGGAAAGAGACGAGAGAAAGACAGATGGAGAGAGRGAAGGCAGTGCCTCGAGGACCGCAATCACAAAGCGGCTTATTTATTTTAAACTCAGTATTGTAAGGAAACTAGTTGAGTTTCTCATTAATGCTCAAATCAGAACGATGCAAGGAAAGAAGATGGCATCATTTAAAGTTTAGACCTATATGTATTCTTTGATTAATTTGAGTAATTATGACCAAATGTTAACCCTGATGTGATTTAGGAAAAGGGTGCTACAATCTCAACATGTACTGTGCCAACACTTGAGTAACTGT
This sequence comes from Austrofundulus limnaeus, assembly GCF_001266775.1. Taxonomy (NCBI): domain Eukaryota; kingdom Metazoa; phylum Chordata; class Actinopteri; order Cyprinodontiformes; family Rivulidae; genus Austrofundulus; species Austrofundulus limnaeus. The sequence continues at coordinate 134,601 of NW_013953153.1, forward strand.
AAATCACTGATTTATGAATTAAATTTTCACAATTAATTAAAATCCTGAGGTACTGTAGAAAAAAACAACAGTATTTGTGTAATGTCAAGATCGAGTACGAGGTGAAGATCAAAAGCTTAAAAATTCCGTCAAATTATTTTTAACAAGGCTCAAAATAAACAACTTCGTAACCCTCTGAGGTGTTATACCTTCTTTTTATGGAAGTACCCAAATTCAACTCTTCAACATTTGTCAGTTTTCCTAGGTTTCGGGTCAGTCGCCTCAGGAACAGGTTTCTCTCTCTCCCTCTCGTCAGACGGTGCGCTCTGTTTCTCTCCTTGTCTACGGTGCTCAGAAACCGATGCAACGCGAACTCTGCCATGTTTCAAGCATGTAGTATTCATTTACAAAAATGAGATAAAAATTTTTCTTTTCGTGAAGTTTAAACTAAAAAAAAAAGAAAAAGAAATAATTTTTTTTTGAAAAAACATGATGACGATTGATGGTCGTAACGTTAAACGTAGCAACAATGTGAGATTCCACCGCTCCAACCTAATGGATGCTAACATATACGTTTAGCCGCCAAAAACTTGTTGAGGCCAAAACCCCCCCTTTGGTCGTCTTTTGTTCCAGCAGATGTGTGTTGTGTGTTTTGGGAATGGTGGGGGCCAGCAGAGAGACTGTCACCTTCACACAGATAYTAATCGCCGAAAAACAGAAAAAAAAMCTCCAGCAAACCAGACGAACTTTGTTCTATATAACTATAAATATATGTATAGACATTGAAGAAACTTATGGACCTAAATTGTGAGCGAGTCTATAAGTGAGTTTGCTGACCGTGCAGAATGAAGATGGACTTTAGGATTTTCTTGACGTTGGAACAGTTTCAACACTCAGTCCCCTCATTCTGGAAACCTCTCACCTTCCCATGAACAGTACGGCTGATTAATGCCTCGCTGCAAGACTCAGTCGCTTTATTTTTATTTTTTCTGGTTTGTTTTCTTGGGGGGGATGAAAAGCACGAGACATTTTATGGTAATACAGAATTCAGTTTTGCTGGAGTTCCGCTGTTAAAGAGAGAGGTACCTTGCAGCAGAAAAAAAGAGACTGTGACTTTTGCCCTTCTCTTGCCTCCCTGGACTGACGGCAGCCAACAGGCAAAGCAAACTCCATGGGAAGAACACACAAACAAGAGGAGAACCGCACTTCCCTGGAAGATGTACAACTGAACTCTAGTATTCAAATTTTCTCAACTCTATTAAAAAAAAGTAAACTGAACCATAAAAAGAAAACTCCTGAAACAAGTTTGTGAAATGTCTAAATATTTGACTCTCATCCCATTACTAAGACAAATGTGTTTTCCCTRCTATCATTCCTGTTTGGAGAAAAAAATGACAATGATTCTGGGATACTAAAATTTCTATGTATTTTTTGTTTTTTATTTTTGATTTTTCTTGGTAACCAAGCTAATGTATTTTCAGTTAGAAACATAAAGCGGAGATACATTCGTCTTTTTTGCCGTTCTTCATAAATCATCCCTTTTTTAATTTATTTTATCAATTTTTATATATTTGTTTTTGTCTTGCTTCATTTCCTTGTATGTCAGATATTATGTTCCATGTCCAGAGGAAAACACTAGTTCTGTCCATGTTTTAATTTGTTTTATAGTCATCTCTGTCTGTATGCTGAGAGACACAATGGCAGCCATTTCATTTGAAGGACTCCATGATTTTCTCTCCGGTCATGTTTGTCTGGTTTCTTTCCTTTTTTCCATTTSAAACATACTCCTCCCAGTATCTTCCTGTTCTTTCTAAATGTTATTGTAAAGTGTTCCAGTGAGATGACTCTAAATATGTGTACATTAACAGAGGGAATACACTTGGTTATATACTTCTTACTCTCTGAGTCACGTGGTCTGTTCATGGTCTCCATGTCATCCAAACATGACATCTACAATTTTACTACTACCTGCCTGAAATTATCAAGGTTAGTAATCGATGGCCAGGCTCTTGATTTAAAGAAAACCTTAGACATCAAACTCACTAAGGGTGGTTTAGTTTAAAAACTGACAGGTTTTTAAACCAAGCCTGTGTAGTGAGGGGATAAAGAAGCCCTGTCAGGCAGGATGACCATTTTGTAAGCATGGCTTTGATTCACTTGTTTCTTTCCAGGTAAGGGTCATTGCAGATCAGTGCAGTTGTTTGAGTGATTATCTTACATGATAATGAAGTATTTGTACCTCAGCTGACGAGCTGAGGCGACACAACAATCCAAAAGGCAACACGGGTCAGTTAACGGTTCGATAAGTATGATGTTATCCATGAGCTATGTGTTCCCAATCACACGRCCTCCTAGCTAACAGGAAATAATGACTGTAATGGAAAAATTCTCCACCARCGCCACCATCTGAACACAAAATGAAAGACTGTTCTAGAAAAGTTTAAGCTTTAAAAAAAAACTAACTTGTTGTAGATGACTTTTTCAACAACCTCAGTTTGGAGAACCAATTTAATTCTGACCGGACCGACAAGCTCATGGCTAGTCTGAGCGAGACCAAAACCCAGGTGGATTGCTGCTGTTTTACAATAAAACTCCAGCATGAAAGATTTCATAGAAGCTCAAGCTAACGCTATTTTGTGAGTATTTACTTCGACACCAGGTTTGTATTATTGTGCTCATTTGCAATTTCAAGTAGCTGCAACAGTGAACTTCTGCTCTTCCTGGAGGACTTCTGGCAGAAGTATTACTGCATATTTCTACTGGGAAATGCAAAAAAAAAAGAAACAAACAAACAAAAAAGTTGTGAAACTTGGTGATATTGAAGTCATTTTAAATTTGACCTCAATCCACTTTGACCTTTGCTCTGCTCAGACTAGTATCCAGATAGCAAAATATGAGTGAATCAACGCTGAAATATGGTTAGGCATGAATGTTGAACCCATATTGAAATTATACAAAAAGTGATCGACAAACAGCATACATTGATTCAAAACTGATTAGACATTGGCATTTCAATCATTAGAATTTTACCGTGAAACATTGATTCAATATTGGTTATTTGGCTAGAATTGGATGATTGTTTGATGGTAGATCCACCATCAATCTTAACCAAAAACCAACTTTTTTGACCAAACATCAACATTGAACTAACATCGTTTGCTATCTGGGATTAGCTTGTAGGACTTCTGCCCCTTCSTAAAACCAATCCAAATGTATGGGTTTTGTTGGGGTAAATGTGTGTTTAAGTCATTACATAGATTCTTGAACTCAGCACGGTCAGTGCTAGAACTGTGCTAATCTAAAACYGTTTGAGCAGCACATTCAGGGTCCCTGTGTTTCTAAAAAGGACTAAAACCTATTTTTTTAAGAAGTTGCCTTTACTCAGCACCAACTATAAAACTGTCAAGTGTCTCGGGTGTTGCTGATGAAAAGTATTTCTACATGACTCYACAGTTCATTGTAGGATTAGAGTGATGCCAATCAAAGTTGTTTGGTTGATGCCACACCAAACATTTTGCATAAAAGTCAATGTTGGGTTTAAGCCTCATCTTTGTTTATATTTAATAAAGTATTTTGTTCTTTGTTCTGGCAGCTATAAAGCACAGCGTTTTGAAGTGCACAGCTTAAAGTGGTAGCCACGGACTAATGGTGCTATGGACAAAAATCTAAATTTTAGGAATTTTGCATTTTTTTCACGTGAATGGTCAGACAACAGTTCTTTGCTACCACTCAAAAATACTGAAATATTTAACGTTATAATTCAAACAATTCAGAAACATTCCACATAAACTAGTTCCTTGTTTTTGAAACCATTGCATGATGTCAAGTTTGGGTTTTAACCAATTAAGTTGAAGTTGAAGCCTTATTCTGCATCTTTCATCTTCTAACAATTAAAAGAAAAGACTTACAGAGATTGTCAAAATAATTCAGTCATCTTGGTGAAAATGTGTAAAAGTGATGGTGAACTGAAGGTAATGTACAAAACCTTTCAAGTAATCCAAAACCTGAAGCCCAGTTTTCACCKGCTCTCTGCTTTTGAACAGGACATGGGTAAGTGCTCCACTGCTGTAGTGGTGATTTATTCACAGTGCTAAAGCTTGAAGTGTTTCCACTCTTCAAAATCAATTTGGTCATCTTCATTGAAGGCTTATAAAGCACTATTTAATATGTGCTTGTTTATTCTAAACAGAAAGTAAGAAATATGACAATTTATAGCAAATATATAGGGGCAATTTAGAGTTACCARTTAACCTAACAGTCATGTTTTTGGTCCGTGGGACGAAGCCGGAGTACCCGGAGAGAAAATGCAAACTCTACCAGAAAGGTCCCCGGGTCTTGCTGAGGTGTTAGCTCTTCCAACTGAGCMACCGTGTCCATATGATGGACACGTCTGGCAATAAATAAATGTAAAATAGATTTTTGTACAGCTGTGACTGACCACTCTTTGCTTGTTTTCTGCTACATCTGCACAGGTTTGTACTATAAAGCATCACATAATGTATGTTTACGCAGATGGTCTTTGATATAACTGATAGAGAGATGAGATGCAAAAAGCCACAATAAATTGTTAACACAAACCACTACACAGCTTTAAAGAATAGAGTGGTTTTAGTTAAGAAAAAAGCCACTCATTTTGAGCATCAGGTTGGTTTCTCTTTCACAAACTGCTCATTCATCTATTTTCTACATTCTGCTCCTGTGCAACGTCACCGGTGCCTTTCTCTGGAAATTATCGGTCGGGGCCAAGATAACACCAGGACAGGACACCAGTTCATCAAAGCACCAAAAGCAAAAAAAATGAACCAGAATAAAAAGACTTGTTCATTTTTTCCATTGCAGCAGGTTGTCATTCTGGGTGAAGGAGACCGTAAGAGATGCTGACACAGCACTGGAAAACCAACACTGAACATGTTTACAAGACACAGGGACAACTCTACATTTTAATGAACCATTAGGCCTCCAGTGTCTGAAGCAACATGTGTAAATGTCTTCAGCAGCCATCTGTTGGAGCAGCAGCATCAGAGCCAGAGACTCAAAGAAAGTGAACAAATTGATAAAGAAGGATGACGGTGTGCTGCAGAGTGCTCTGTGCTCCCCAGAGACGACCAAGAGGAGGAGGAAGCTTCTCAACATAACGGATGGTGCTGCACACCATCTGCASATTTTACCCATGAGCTCAAGGAGTAACTTTAGGTGGGGACTTCTTTTTAGCTCTGCTGCAGACAGAGAAAAAAAAGAAGTGGGAAAGGAGGTCACTGCAGGAGAGGGTTTTTCAGTTCGATTTTTAGTTCAGTTCAAACACAGTAAGCAAACCAAAGTACACTCACCGGCCACTTTATTAGGTACACCTGTCCAACTGCTCGTTAACACTTAATTTCTAATCAGCCAATCACATGGCGGCAACTCAGTGCATTTAGGCATGTAGACATGGTCAAGACAATCTCCTGCAGTTCAAACCGAGCATCAGTATGGGGAAGAAAGGTGATTTGAGTGCCTTTGAACGTGGCATGGTTGTTGGTGCCAGAAGGGCTGGTCTGAGTATTTCAGAAACTGCTGATCTACTGGGATTTTCACGCACAACCATCTCTAGGGTTTACAGAGAATGGTCCGAAAAAGAAAAAACATCCAGTGAGCGGCAGTCCTGTGGGCGGAAATGCCTTGTTGATGCCAGAGGTCAGAGGAGAATGGGCAGACTGGTTCGAGCTGATAGAAAGGCAACAGTGACTCAAATAACCACCCATTACAACCAAGGTAGGCAGAAGAGCATCTCTGAACGCTCAGTACGTYGAACTTTGAGGCAGATGGGCTTCAGCAGCAGAAGACCACACCGGGTGCCACTCCTTTCAGCTAAGAACAGGAAACTGAGGCTACAATTTGCACAAGCTCATCVAAATTGGACAAGAGAAGATTGGAAAAACGTTGYCTGGTCTGATGAGTCTCGATTTCTGCTGCGACATTCGGATGGTAGGGTCAGAATTTGGCGTTAACAACATGAAAGCATGGATCCATCCTGCCTTGTATCAACGGTTCAGGCTGGTGGTGGTGTCATGGTGTGGGGAATCTTTTCTTGGCACTCTTTGGGCCCCTTGGTACCAATTGAGCATCGTTGCAAYGCCACAGCCTACCTGAGTATTGTTGCTGACCATGTCCATCCCTTTATGACCACAATGTACCCAACATCTGATGGCTACTTTCAGCAGGATAATGCGCCATGTCATAAAGCTGGAATCATCTCAGACTGATTTCTTGAACATGACAATGAGTTCACTGTACTCAAATGGCCTCCACAGTCACCAGATCTCAATCCAATAGAGCATCTTTGGGATGTGGTGGAACGGGAGATTCGCATCATGGATGTGCAGCCAACAAATCTGCGGCAACTGTGTGATGCCATCATGTCAATATGGACCAAAATCTCTGAGGAATGCTTCCAGCACCTTGTTGAATCTATGCCACAAAGAATTGAGGCAGTTCTGAAGGCAAAAGGGGGTCCAACCCGTTAYTAGCATGGTGTACCTAATAAAGTGGCCGGTGAGTGTATRTTGCAGCTTCTGTCTAAAACAAGCTTTTCTACTGAGGTTAAGTTGAGCMGCGTGTGTTTTGAGCTTCCCAGACCCACAAAAGTGAGTGATTCTTCATTAATAAGTTAAACAGAGTTACTCAAAGGTGCTTGCAGAAMTCTTTTCAGAGATTTAATCACGCTGAGAAGCAGGATCGAACCCTAAATCTCAGTTCGTCATCCCGGAGACGGGAGGYGGGTTAGTAAAAGTAAGGAAGGGAAAGAGAGCAACACCTCCGTGCTCCAGTTTGTGAGGAGTTTCCTCTCAATTTCATCATCCAATCTTCATTCCAACTGAGAGTAGAACCCTGTGGCTGTATTTCCCATTTACTCACCAATCTGTAAAATATGATGTGCACACATGCATGGATCACTCAGTGATGAGGCCTCTCAAACATTCCTCCACTGAAACTGATGAATGCTCCTCTCACAGAAATAGCTTTATTTCKTTCCCGCTCTGTGGCAGAATTTGCAGGAAACGGTCAAGAGAGCAGTGTTTTTAAAACAAAAAGTTACACGTCAGCACCACAGCAGCCCACTCCGTATACAGGCCATATACAGTAGGATGTGTCTGTGCACACGTGGGTGCATCTGTGAGGGAAAAAGATGCATCTTCAGAGTCAGTTTGGTTATTTGCTTCTCTTGCAGCAAAGCTGTGAAATATTGTATTTTTTGTCAGCGTGTCGTTTGCAGTTCAATCTTCAGTGCGATCACGTCCTCCCTTAGGAACACACGACACTGCAGTCTAGATTATCCTCACCTGAATTAGCATCCTCGCTTAAAAAGTGTGCAAAATGTATTTACACACACCTGAAGACTGAGCTCTAAAGCCTACAAACTGTAAATATTGATGAGGAGCTCGGCTGGTTTARGAGACAGACATCAAAAACATGTTGGGACCACTAGGGACCGCTGGGATTCATGTTTTTGTTTTCCTTATCCATTCGCTCTCTGACATTTTGGAAATGCTTATTTAACAGAGACAGCATTAGTTCCTCCAGCTAGTTTTGGGTCTCCAGAGTCTCCTCCCAGTGCAGCATTGCCTCCAGAGGGAGTTGGGGTTCAGAGGCATCCTGATCCACCTCAGCGGACTCCTTTAGACTTGGAGGAGCAGTGGATCAGTTTCAGATTCACCGCAAATGATGRAGGTCCTCATCTTATCTCTGCGCTGAGCCTGGTCACCCTACAAAGAGTTTCAGCTGATTGAGTCTGCCACTGAAGTATAAATACACTGGAATGGTAAACGCTACGTAGCATCCTATACTGCCAACATGACAGGAGATCAAACTTACATGAGGAAATAAACTAAACATAATCAAAGAGCTTAATGATTCACAATAAATTGTAAGAAGCAGGGAGGCAGCTGAGGAGTATCGGCAGGCCAACTTGTTTAGTCGCAAAAAGTTAATTTTGCTTAAACAGCTTTATTTGTTTACACCTGTAACCAAAAGACAGGGATATTAATCTTTTATCCAGTCTGTGATGTTTCTTTCTGCTTACAAAACCTAAACTTTGCTCTGACAGGAGGTCAGACTGAAGAGTTTGAAAAGTTATTTTATCCGGTTCTTCCTTACATCTCAAGATGCTCAGCAGTGTTATCCATTGATGCAGTTTTAGTTTCACACGTCTGTTCTTCGTTGGGACAGATCAGGATCACAGGCAGGCCTGTCCTGTAGCCTTTACTCCGAAACCTAACGTGTGTGAAAAATGCATGGGCCTAAATGACTTCTAGGAAAAACTTTGATAAACTCATCTTTTGAACATATTGCTGATAAAACAGGGATGGTTTCAGTTTTTCTTCTTTCTTGAAGGACAAAAAGTCAAACACACTGATTTATCTACTAAAACAGTCAACATTATCTGCAGACAAGATTTACAAAATGTTTAAGAGCTTGACTTTGTATCATGGTCAGGTCCTCTCAAACCCTCGCAGAATCACTCATGGTAATGATTTGTGCCCTAAACGCTGACCCCTTCCTGCCCGTATGTCCCCAGAGTTCTACAGCCTTTTATGATATGAATTTAATTACGAAAGTCTAGCAGCATTTTAAATTACATTTAAATTGAGTCATTTCAGATGCTTTCTTTTATACTTCAGTGAACCGTGTGTGGCTAATTAAAATGAATATCAATTAGCCATGATGGCTAAATTCATTTAAAGCATAAAGAGCTTCCTGTACAGGGTTTGATAAAAGTGATTATTTCTTCTTGTGGCCAATCAGCTGCTGGTGAAAAATKTTATATGGTTTTCCTTTTGAATATTTTTTTAAACTTCAGATTATTTTACCATGTTGTTGTCAAACTAACTTCTTTGATTCTTTACAATAATTCAGCTTTTTGCAGATAAGATTTTGTGACAAACAAAATTTTAATAACCAAAATATTATTATTATTATTATTATTAGTAGTAGTAGTAGTAGTAGTAGTAGTAGTAGTAGTAGTAGTAGTAGTAGTAGTAGTAGTAGTAGTAGTAGTAGTAGTAGTAGTAGTAGTAGTAGTAGTAGTAGTAGTAGTATAGCTCCAGTTAATAATCAGCCATATGAATCACAGCTGGGAAACATGCAGCAAATTCTCACCAACAAAACACAACAAAAAATGAATAAATACTCATTTCTTCAAAGCATTACAATCCACACAGCTTATGAAACCACCTTCAGCAAAAAAAAAAAAAAAACCTATTTCACTTACTCTTGATGCATAAATTGTCCTCTTTTTCTGACCAAAAGTGACCCAAAAAGGCGGCCGTAACAAAGTTATAATTCTTTTTTGTGACATTTCCTGGCCACAGAGATCCCKCTTCCTTGTCTTGAAGCACTCAAAACACTTCATAACAAATGTATTTCCTCTTTACCWGCARGTTTTGTCAGCTAACTGTCCAAAACTGTAACCAGATTGGCTACACAGCTGTGGTGTCAGAATGAAGCTCAGAGCTGACTGGATGATTCTACAGTCAATCAATCACATGTACATCCTCCCTCCTCTGTTTGTCTTCTGAAAGGACAGAGATGGTCAGAACACATCAGTAACGTTATGGGATATCTTCTGAACGAGCCTCGAATGTTTATGTCCTAGTTTTCATAGCAGCCTTGTGGAWTTTTTTTTAACCTTACATGACTCATCATTTTTAAATACCATCACCATGTTTTAATACTGCGGTATACCAAAACACCATCATACCACCCAAGCCTAATTGAAAGCTTGGAATGCTCCAATGCCACCACGTCTGTCACTGATAAACCAATACATGCTTGGCACAAGGGCCCTACCCCCTTTACATGCACCACTATCACCCTTGAGGCAACAGGAGTTAAGCTGCGTTCACACCGAACGCGATTTTAGCTTCAAAATCGCAGCCAACGCTGAAGTTGGTCGCTTGTGCACTTKGAGGTCAGACGCAGGWCWGCTCTTGAAGCGCTGCACGGCAACAGCCTCCCCGCCCCTCCCTCCTCTGTCGGGCTCTGTTTAATGTCGGACGAGGAAGTGGCTTTGCTTTATTTACAGAGAGCAAGAGCATGTCACGTTCATCAGATAATTAATTMAWARTTAATTCACCAGATAATTCAGAGTAGAGGCTCACAGCTCACTTTCAGGACTATTTTTCCAGTCTGATGAGCCGCTACCAAGCATTGGTGCGGATATCTCTGTCAGGACACCGACTACCGGCACTCGATTTCAGCTAAAGAGCTCCTCTCCATCTGTTTCAGGTTCGTGGACATCATTCAGTAAACTGTCCTGTCGGGAAATATGTCGCTACGTCACACAGTGGAATCTCTCTGATTGGTTGATGCGGCGCGTCGAGCTGCAAAAGTTCAGATTTTCTAACTTCAGTGATTTGCGCCTCAGCGCGTCGAACGCTCAGATCGTTMAAATCGTTAAAATCGCGCTGCTCTAATCGCGCTTGAGGCGCCGCAGCACTTCCCGACGCTGATTGAAGCGCGTCCACCATAGACTTTGTATGTAAACCTGAGGCTCCTGATGCTGAAATCGCGTTTGGTGTGAACGCACCATTAGGGGTTTGTCCTGTAACCAGTGAGTTGCCAGTTCGAACTCCTACTCTGTCTGTCTCAGTCATTGTGTCCTTGGGCAAGACACTTCACGGGCCTTGCCTACTGATGGTGATCAGAAAGTCTGGTAGCACCAGTGCATGGCAGCCTCGCCACTGTCAGTCTGCCTCAGGGCAGCTTTGGCTAGGATGTTGTTTACCATCATCAGTGTGTGAATGACTGCAGTGCATTGCCCCTGCTCCACCACTTGGCAGTCAGTTCTTCAACCTGAAGACCAGAATAGCTCCTCAGCGGTCCTGGGCYTGGATTACACATTTACCTTTGTTGACTCATTATTTAAGATTAGCTCAGAATGTTTGGGCTTTTTTCTGGTTTTTGGACCTGCTGAGAAATGTTTCAACCTCATAATTTTCATTGCTGTCTCTAGCTTTCAGTTACTGTCGCTGCATTTTCATATTAGCGTATAAAATGTCCCTGAGGAAAAAAACAACATCTCACAACCACACGGTTGGGAACAGATGTCTATATCCTGTCATGTACGTTAGCATGATCTAGTGGCCAGAAAAGCTGCAGACAAACAGGAGGCAGTTCAGCGTGTTAGTAGAAGGAACAGAACAGACAAAAGCAATGAGAGGTTTGTCAKTGTGTCACAGATGAAATCCTGTGAATGCCTACTCAGTGTTACGGCTTTCAGCCACATGTGGCTCAAAGCAGAGCGACCACTAAAGCTATTAGTTCAACCTGAGCTATTGCAGGTGCCCGTTCAGTCTTTTCCCTTCATCTTACGACAGCTCTTTCCTCTGAAAAGAAAAAAAAGGAATGAGTCTGTGGTGACAAAAAGGTCTTTRGCGCTTGTTTTGATCACCTTTGACATCGAGCTTTGATACCCGGTTGTTGAGTAATGCTCACGCTCTTTTCAGTCAGGAATACATTATTTCCACCAAGAAGTTCCTCCGATGAAWGCCTGCCATAAATATCCAGGTGACTGATCCGTAATTACAGTCCTCAAGCTGGCAAGTGGTAGTGCAACAACAAACCTTTGGTTATGTCACAGGTTAAAGCCTGTAGCATAGGGAACAGATGGTTACTGCAAAAGGTTCTATCTTTAAATATGTACCTTATATCTTTCTGATAGAAATATTACTGCTTATCTTTCGGAGTGTGGCTGACGTGTGGAGGAGTTGATCACAGCGAACAGCAGAACCTGAATTTCCCTGTCTTGATTATCCTTGAGGCTATTTTTGGTGAAAACCCCTAAATCTTTTTTGCTTGGCATGTTTCCATTATGTGTGCTATAGCTCATTAAAAGCAGGAGGTGAGACGCTGTGAGTATACTGTTTACATCCTCCTGAGAGAGGAGGTCCTGCCAAGCAAGTTTATCCAACATGTTCTGGACAATAAACACATGTAAGCCTCCTCCAGCATGGATGCCAGCGCTCCTCTGCTCTCAGCTGATACAATCAAACGCTCATAGGTCGGTCTGGTGTGTCGGAATYTGAAATGAGATCTGCTCTAACGCAGAGAGGCTTTCCCTCTTTGTGGTGCAAAGCCTCCTACTTCCCCACAGACTTCACATTCGGTCTATCTGTTCTTCTARACTCCCTGCTCTCCGTCTCGTTGCCACGTTCCTTCTTTCTCACACTCTGTCTCCCTTTTTCCTTTTTCTCTTTTTCTTTTTTTCTTTCTCTCCGAGCAGGAAGCGTCACACAGTTTAGGCTAATTGACAGCAGCTCTTGGGCATGACACAAATAGAGCCACAATTTACAAGTCAAATCCCTATAAGGAGTGGAGCACGAGTGGAAGGAGGCCAGGAGGAGCTGCGAGTGCAGACGGAAGAATAGTGTGAAGCGCGCAGTGTGTGTGTGTGTGTGTGTGTGTGTGTGTGTGTGTGTGTGTGTGTGTGTGTGTGTGTGTGTGTG